>NW_027513171.1:1562500-1780000 GCF_048772815.1 Callospermophilus lateralis
CTGAGTTTTCTGAGATGCTTACCATTCACTTCAGCTATCCAGTTCATGGCCATGTTACAGAGTTTGGAGGGGGTACATATCTTGGACACAAAACCATGGGCTTATTCTGGAGAGTGGCCAGAATTCAGGAAGAAAACAGGAACTTAGAAAGATAGTAGGTGTTGCCCATCCATAAGGCAAGCTACAGTCCATTCATCAATTTGGCTGGATAAATGCTGTGAAGCTTTCTACTAGATAGGACACATCCATTGATGCATTTTTTTTAATGTCTACAACCCCGGACACAATGTGATACACAGACATAGAAACACTCGCCTTGTCAAACGACTTACTAGAAACAGTCCACTCCAAACTAAACAAACCTACTTTTCTACCTATTCTAAGAACATGACACAAGACCACAAACTCATAACCACAAACAAAAAGGCACCTCCTTCGCCCAGGTAGGTCTGTGATTATCCGGAGTGTCCTCTGACTTGTGGGCCAATAATGTTCCCCCGAAATGGCCTGTCCTGTCTTAGATCTGGTCTCCTTGGCCAACTCCGTGAAGTTGTCAGGAGCCAGCGGAGCCTCTACTTGCTTTCTCAGGAAAAGCTCTGCTTCAGAGCTTTCTTGCATTTGGCCTTCCTCACATCTGTAGGTACCAAGAAAGACTGACTCTGTCTTTGTAAATCCAAACAAGTGAGACCACTGGGACTGGGACTGGGACTGGCTATGGGTGCCTGGCATCCTGGATCCCAAGTTCAGAGAGTTCCATCACCACTGAAGTGTGATGGAACTGTTTTTAGTTCCTCCTTCAGGAACTGAATGAGGTCACTCTCTTGGCAACCACTTTGTCCAAACGTTGCTTCCAAGGTTCCCATGAGATGGAGGCTGGCCCTAATTCCTGTGACACTTTAACAAGTTTGAATTGTATATCAACCATAATCTCCCAGGAACAGATCTACACACAGGCCTGGGTTGGCTCATGTTCTCTGCTTTAAGAATAGAAGCTGATTCAGACACAACCCTTTATCCTGACCAAGCCGTTTGCCATGGAAGATGCCTTTTGTTCTCTCAGGTCCTTCATAGCTGCCTACATATTCTCCAGGGATCATTTCGCCATGGACATTTGAGGTTATCACCAGGTGGAAGATCCATTACATTCCAGTATTATAAGACCAACTCTTTCCCTGCTTTTCTGTAAAGTAAGATTGAGGGAATACTGTATGGTTAGGGTTAATAACAGGTTCGATTTGGGTTAGGAATCATTTTGCTGGGTGAATAATGCTATTGGGAACCTGCGATATTTATAACAATATAGAGGTGAAATGTATGCATGAAAACAGAAATCTAAGTATGATTTGAAGCCCAGAAGGGCATTGGGGCCTTGCTTGGGATACTTAGCATTGAATTAACTTCTGAACAGATGTCTCAGATAAATCGATATACAATGGCATATGACCTTGTACCTTGGATGATTGAATGTAGAAAAGAACATCCAGTCAAAAAGGGATAGTCAGTAGGATTAGAAAGATAGTAGTTAGGATTAGGAAGAAGAGTGCATGTAGAATTTGCAACAAAAGTTCTTTAGCAATAGGTTTTCGGTTAGAGAATGAATTTAAATGTCAGCACATGTGAAGAGTCAGTCACAATGATGAAATTGGGAAAATATGTAGGAAAGCAGATATAAATAGAGACATTAGGTAATCAGGCAAAGTATATAGTGAGTGATAGGATTAGACATTTTCAACAGGGTTGAGGTTGAATATATTATCTTAGGAAGAAACAAATATGTAGTCACCAATAGGATTTACATTTGAGAGCATTAGGCAACCTGGACATGATATTTTTAGTAATCCATGTTCACTTTCCATTTAGGCTTTGGTACAATCATAAATGTGAACTTTGAATTCTGTGCCCAGAATATTTCTGTGATTAAATATATATATATATGTAGATCATTTGACATGAGTATTTCTCCACCATTTTTAGGAGCAATATTGACTGACTACTACTGACTGATAGGTATAGATTCTTTATGTGATTTGGCATCATGAGAAAACCCAAGCACCTCTTCATGGCTTGAAGAACTCATTTGACCCAAAGAGCCACAAATGATGCTCATTCATTTCCGTTTGAAAACAGCTTTCTTCAGGCTTCACAAAGGGGTGACCTGAGGCAAAGAACTTCCTGATATTCTGGGCAACAGAACAATAGGTAAGCAAATGGCCCAAAGCAGGGTTTCTCCACTGAGACTTTCCTGATCACACTCTCCCAGCTCACGTGTAAAGTTAGATTGAGGGAAAAGTCTATGGTTAGGGTTAATAACATATTCGATTTTGGTTAGGAATCATTCTGAAGGATGAATAATGGTATTGGGAGACTGGGATATTTACAAGAATATATAGGTGAAATACAAGTATGAAAACAGAAATCTAGGTACAATTTGAAGCCCAGAAGGGCATTGGGCCCTTGAGTGGGTTACTTAGCTTTGAGTTATGTCCTGCCCAGATGTCTCAGATAAATCGATATTCAATGGCATAGGACCTTGTACCTTGGATGATTGAATGTTGAAGAGAACATCCAATTAAAAAAAGAAAGTCCGTAGGATTAGGAAGATAGTTGCTAGGTTTAGAAACAAGAGTGAGTATAGGATTTGGACAAAAAGTTCTCTAGCAATAGGTTTTCAAGTAGAGAGTGAATGTAAATATCAGCACATGTGAAGAGTCAGTCACAATGAGAACTGGGGAAAATATGTAGGAAAGCAGATGTCAATAGAGACTTTAAGAAATCAGGCAAAGTTTAAAGTGAGGGATAGGATGAGATATTTTCAACAGGCTTGAGAATGAATATATAATCTTAGGAAGAAACAAATATATAGTCAACAATAGGATTTACATTTGAGAGCATTAGGCAACCTGGACATGGATGTTTTTAGTAATGCATGCTCACTTTCCTTTTAGGCTTTGGTAAAATCATAAGAGTGACCTTTGTTTTCTGTGTCCAGAATGTTACTGTGATAAAATGTATATGTAGATTAGGTGACATGAGTATTTCTTCCACCATTACTGGGAGCAATATTTTGAAGACGTATAAATTGGTATTGGGGGAACAAAGAGGTGTACCATGTGTCTATGAATATAGAAATAATGCATGAATAGACCATACTGTGAACAAATAATGTAACTGGTTCCAACTTTAAATAATTGATTTAATTAATATCTGAAAATGTAAAGGAAATCGTAAATTGATATACATACATTCATTATAACCAGTCATAAATCTAACGGTAATATTAGGGTTATGGTTTATCAAGAAGAATGTGTGAGTTTTGCTTCAAAAGTGATTATGGAAATCGAAAATAATGTGTTTGAAAAGAAGTCTCATGAAAAGACCAGTCAAAAAATCTGGAGGAATATATGTGTTCTGAAGCAGGAAGTGATTGAAATTGAAACAAATGCCTATAAATTTGTGAACTTGTGGATGAAATATATATCTTATGATGTGCATAAACTGAGAAAATAGTAATGTACCACTGTTGAATAAAAATGAACCAGAAAATACACATCTTGTCCCATAGGCAACTACTTGCATTGATATTAAACTGGGTATTACTGTAGAACTATTAGGATTTGTATGCACCATCCACTGAAGTTATCTTTCAGTACTAGGTAACAAATATGTATTTCACGTTGATGAATATTTCTGAGAATTATCTTGTGAAAAGTTGATCATAAATCCACATACATGAATATGAATGATTTTAAGGAGTGTATAATAAGACTCATATATTTCATATTTTGAAAAATTTGTAGAGTGTGTATTCCAATCAAAATTCATCATGAAATATATATGTCATCCACAGATGCAAAAATATTTATTTCACTGAAAATGGATTTATGTATAATGTTGTTCTACTAGGAAGCTCACCCATATTTTGAATTTTCAGTTCCAACAATGTTTAGGAGGAGTGATCTCTTCTCATAATTTGTATCTGCCAAGTCAGCCACCTCACAAAAATGTACATGTGATAACAGATAGGATACTATATGTGCATATAAAAATACATGTGCTGAATAGGCTACAGAGAAATGAGACAGGAATTTGTTGAGAGCCACAGCTGAAGGGGCCCCAGCAAACTTCCAGCTGCCAGCAAATTTCCAGCTGCCGGCTGATTATTGGCTCACAGCGACCTCAGCATCATCTAGCTGATTGGCTCCTCTGTGGTGATGCTCATTGGGCTGTTTCCCTGCCCTTTCAGACCATGGAGCTGCTCCTTGGGGAACTTTTTTGGCTCCACCCAGCCAATCGGCCTCAAGAGCAGTAGAATTGTGGCAGGTGGAGAGGCTTGTGTGTGTGAGAGAGACTTTACAAGGAAGCCAGTAGTGGCAGTTGGGCTCTGAGGGTTTTTCCTGAGGAGTTGTTTTGTTTGCCGTGTGTGGTTCTAAAAATAAAGTTAGTTTTTTTTTTTTTGACAAGTGGCTCCTGAATCATGCCCAGCCAGACTGCAGCATTTGGTGGCTCACATGGGGAACGACTGAGGGTAAGTGATAAGGTAAACTGCTTGCCCCTGTGGGCAAGGTGAAAGGATGGGTAGCCATTTTAAGATGACTCCTTTGTTTTGCTTCACTTTTGTTTTAAGTTGCCTGTTCCTGGAGATGAGTAGGACGGAAGAAAAACCACTCACATCTGAGAAAAAACTATTTACGTCTGAGGAACAGATAGGTATAAAGGACGGATGCACATGTCAGGAGGATAGAAAGGCTATAATGACTTTTTGTTGTTCCCTTTTTAATTCATTCTGTCTCAGTTTTGTTTGGCGTCATCTTGTTGGGTTGTATTATAATAGAAATACGGGATCAGAAATTAGTAAAAAACAAACTGAAAGAGTGTTAAATAAATTGTTAGAGAAAGGAGGCATCTCAGAAATATCAAGGACAGTCAGGGCATTTGTTGATACAATACAAAAATGTAGCCCATGGCTTTTGAAGGAGGAGTCATTAAATATATCACAATGGAACCATCATGGTGAAGATTTAAAAGGATTAGAAAAGAGCAGCCGAGGGACTATGCCAGTTGGCACATTGAAATTGTGGACGTTCATATCTGGTTTGCTTAGTCCAAAGCCTTCAGTTCAGACAAAGATAGAGGAACCAAGTTTAGAGCATAAAAAGCAATCAGGGGAAAAGTTAAAAAAGGAGACTGCTACTAACACCTTTCTGTCACCAGAGGATGTAAATGTCCAACTAACAAGGCCACCTCCATGTGCTGGGAGGCCCCCAACCCCAACAGTTGATAGTTCGGATCCTGAGACAGGATCTCAAGTATTAACATGCCCTGTATTTGAGGTAGGAAGGCAGCGAATTCACCATGCTTTAAATTTCAAAATTTTGAAGCAGCTAAAAGAGGCTGTAACAACATATGGTCCTCAAGCACACTTCATTGTAAGCTTGGTCGAATCCATTAACACCTTGAACATGACGCCAGCAGATTGGGCTAATATGTGTAAAGCTGTGCTAAATGGAGGTCAATACCTATTATGGAAGGTTGCCAATGAGGAATTTTGCAAAGAGATGTCTAGGCGAAATGCAGCAGCTGGTTATCCTCAGAGAAATCTAGATTTGTTGTTAGAAAAGAGACCTTATGAGGATCAGCAACAACAAATTCCATATGATCCTGGCATATACGCACAAATTGCTGTAGAGGCAGTTAGGGCATGGAAGACTTTACAAGGACATGGAGGTTTACAAGGTCAATTATCTAAGGTAATACAAGGAGCTAATGAATCTTACGCTGGATTTGTAGATAGGCTTATTGAAACAGCTACAGAGTTTTTGGAAATACAGAACAAGCAATGCCATTATTAAAACAACTGGCTTATGACCAAGAGAATCATTGCTGCAGAGGTATCATTAGACCATGGAAACATGAAGATTTAAACACATTTATTAAATTTGGTAGAGACATTAATGAACAAGAGCAAGTCGTGGCAGCTGCAATAAAACAGGCTTTAGATGCCAGAGACATTAATGAAAAAGGGCAAATTGTGGCAGCTTTAGTAAAACAGGCTTTAGAAGACAGGCCAAGAACATGCTACAATTGTGAACAAACAGGACTTTTTAAAAGGAATTGCCCCATAGGAGGAGGGTTTAACAAAACTAGGTATCAAAGGACTAGAATACCGGGTATTTGGCCACGATGACGTAGAGGGAGACATTGGGCTAATGAATACCATTCTCAAACCACCATAGAGGGTACTTCATTATCAAAAAACAAACAAGCACCAGGTGTTTATCCACGATATCATGAAGAAAGGCATCCGGCTCCATTGCCAAAAAATGGAGAGGGGGGCCCAATGCTCTGGGGCCCGAAACCGCAAATATATGGAGCACTGGAGGAAACCAGCAACCCCATCAGTGTAGTGCCCACGACACATTGTTCATCAGATCCCTCATCAGACAAACCAGAGGGAGCGCAGGGTTGGACATCTGTGCCTCCGCCAGATCAATACTAACTCCAGAGATGGGAGTTCAAATCATTCCCACAGGGGTGAAACGACCTCTTCCCAAAAGAACAGTAGGCTTATTATTGGGATGCAGCTCTTCTACTCTAAAAGGACTTATGATGAGTCCTGGGGTAATTGATCCCGATTATGAAGGTGAAATAAAAATTATAGCCAGTTCTCCAAAGGGTATATCAGTAATTTCTCCAGGAGATAGAATAGCACAATTACTAATAATACCCAGCCCACATGATAAATTTTACAGTTATGCTGTAGAAAGAGGTTCCAAGGTATTAGGCTCCACAGGTGTAGATTGGGCTATGCTTTCGTTAAATTTATATTCTCGCCCCATGCTAAAACTAAATATTCAAGGACATGAATTCAATGGGCTACTGGATACAGGTGCAGACCTTAGCATCATCTGTCGTCAAGAATGGCAAAAACATTGGCCATTACAACAAGCCGCTCAAACGCTTCGAGGCCTAGGAGTGGCGACTAATCCCCATAAAAGTGCAACGGTATTAGATTGGAAGGATCCTGAAGGATGTGAAGGAACTATACAGCCATATGTATTGGAACATCTTCCCGTAAATTTATGGGGATGAGATGTCCTAGATCAATTAGGTTTGACATTAACAAATAACATCAATCAAAATTCACCCACTATTATGGCTAGACAAGATTTTAGGAAAGGAAAAAGATTAGAAAAGCAAGAAAAAGGTATAGCAGCACCAATACAAAAAGATCAAGGAACAGATAGATATGGGTTGGATTTTCAGAAAGGGCCACTGAGACAATAAATATTACTTGGAAATCAGAAAGACCAGTATGGCTTCCTCAGTGGCCCCTGACTAAAGAAAAGATACAAGTAGCCCATGACCTGGTCAAACAACAATTAGCAGAAGGACATATACAACCTTCTGTGTCTCCCCATAATACTCTCATTTTTGTCCTTAAAAAGAAATCTGGTAAATGGAGATTATTGCAAGATTTAAGAGCCATTAATAATGGGATGGTTATTATGGGACCTGCTCAATCAGAGATTCCTCAATTGTGTGCTTTGCCAAAAACTTGGTATGTTTTCGTTGTAGATATTAAAGATCGTTTTATTTTCAATTCCAATTTATCCTGAGGATATTCCAAGTTTTCATTTACTATACCTGCACTGAATCATGAAGGTCCTGACAAGAGATATGAGTGGAAAGTACTCCCTCAAGGGATGGCTAACAGCCCAACTATGCGTCAAATTTATGTTAACAAAGTAATCCAGCCACTTAGAAATCAAATTCCTGAAATACAAATTTTTCACTATATGGATGATGTATTATTAGCACACAAAGTTAAAAACCCATTGCTTGAAAGGTATGCCACACTTACAAACGTATTAAAAAATTATAACCTAGAGATAGCAATAGGTAAAATACAATTAAATTTTCCAATTAATTATTTAGTAGCTCTATTATCCTCAACCATGGTCAGTCAACCAAAAATTCAAATACGAGTAGATCAACTCAAATCAATTAATGACTTTCAAGAGTTATTAGGAGACTTAAATTGGATAAGGCCTCATCTAGGTATACCAACAGGAGAGTTGGGACCTTTATTTGATATCCTAAAAGGACCATGAGATCCAAATTCACTCAGAATGTTAACGCCTGAAGCAAGAAAAGCAATAAAAATCATTGAAACATATATGGGAAATATGCTTTTGGATAGAGTTGATATAATTTTGCATTTATTATTTATTGTACTAACAACAAAAAAAATATTTCTACAGGAGTATTTTTTGGAAGAAGGTCCATTATTATGGATACATTTATCTTATTCTTCTAACACTATTATTACTTGCTATCCTGAGGCTGAGGGAGAATTAATACTCATAGGAATAAAAGCAGCAAAAAGAGTGTGTGTGGAATTTCACCCAATAAAATTATTACTCCATATACTATGAATCAAATTGATGAATTAGCTAATTAGTTAAATACTTGGGCAATAATCGTGTGTAAATCTAATGTTTCATTTGATAACCACTTACCATCTTATCTTTTATTGTCTTTTTGGTCATCGCATCCTGTAATTTTTCCAAAAATGACAAGAAAACACCTATCATGAATGCTCCAAATATATTCACCAATGGGTTAAATAATGGTACAACAGCAATAGTTACACCTGATCCAACTTTTATATTTTTAGTACCAAAACAATCAGCTCACAAGGTAGAGCTTAGTACAGTATTACAAGCTTTTGTGATTTTTAAAGATTCTGTATTTAATTTATTTTCCGATAGTCAGTATATAGTTAATGCTATAGTATCCCTTGAAGATGCTGGTAGGATTTCCCCTTTCTCTACTGTTTTCTCTTTGCTTTCCACTATACAAAGTCTAATCTGGGACAGAAAAGATCCATTCTTTATAGGACATATCAGGGCACATACAGGATTGCCTAAAGCCCTTAGTTTGGGCAATGATTTAGCAGATAAAACTACAATTGACATACATACATATTTTCTTTACACTAGAAGAAGCAATAAATTTTCTTAAAAAGTTCCATGTCAATGCTTATACTTTACAAAAGCATTTCAAAAAAAAAAAGGAACATCTAGACAAATTATAAAACAATGTCAAAATTGTGTGACCTTTTTACCACAAGTTAATCTTGGAGTCAATTCTAGAGGATTGATACCTAACCATATTTGGCAGATGGACGTCACACACTTGCCAGAATTTGGAAAATTAAAATATTTGCATGTTACAGTTGATATTTGTTCTGGATTTTTAATGGGCTCCCTTCATGCTGGAGAAAAAAACTAAAGATGTTATAGCTCATTGCTTACAAAATTTTGCCACTGTGGGCATTCCAAAACAGTTAAAAACAGATAATGCCCCCGGTTACACTTCTAACTCTTTTAAACAATTTTGCTCATCATTTGGCATTACTCATATAACAGGAATCCCATACAATCCACAGGGACAAGGCATAGTTGAAAGAGCACATCAAACAATAAAAATGTACTTATTAAAGCACAAAGACGGAATTGAGAAGGGGTATATATTCCCCAAAGATAAACTTAAATTAACGCTTTTTACTCTAAACTTTTTAAACTTGGATTCATCAGGACTTAGTGCTGTGGAAAGGCATATGTTTCCAAAAAATGTGCATAAGCCCAAGGTACTTTGGAAGGATATTCGAATAGGACAATGGAAAAGTGTTGACCCAGTAATTGTCTGGAGTCAGGCGTCTGTTTGTGTGTTTCCACAGGAAGAACAGCAGCTGATTTGGATTTTGGAGAGATTAACTAAAGTCCTGACCCAGTGATTGTCTTTAGTCAGGGGTCTGTTTGTGTATTTCCACAGGAAGAACAGCAGGCAATATGGATTCCCGAGAAGTTAACTAAAGTGATTTCTATATACCAAAAAGAAGATGATTTGGCTCAAATTCATAACAGCTGATATCCAAAACTCCAGTTTGGCTATCCTTACATCTGCGACAGAACCAGGATGCTTTTTTCAATATCTATTTTATTATTGCCCTTTCCCACATCATGAAGTTCTATTTTTTATTTTTTTTTTTTTGAGCTCATACAGACCTAGGTTAATGTTTTGCTGATCAGTTCTATTTTTTGACTATAGAGTTTTTAGACATTCCAATGGTGATTTCACCTGTAAAAAGTTATAAGGCCTTTACTATAATGTTATGTGTTGTATATATTATATTATTTGTGCACACTTGTGTTTTGTGTTTTATGTTTGAATGTACATATATCCATATATCATATATGATGTGCGCTCATGAAAAAATGGATCCAAATTTTTTTTTTATTCACGTGATTTAAATAGTTTAATTTAAATTGGGTAAACAACTGTTGAGGATTGTTTTAATATGTGAACAAAAAAAGGAGTTTAGCAGAACTGTTTGTTGACTTTCACCTTTCCTTTTCATTATATTTAATAATTCTCTTCAAGATAATGTAAATTGTTAAGATAATTGTGTTTTTTAGTGCCTTCTGGAATGGTAAGTAATTTTTTCTTTAGCCATTATTGCCAGAATTCCAATCTTCAACCCAGTGCTGGTGAAGACAAAGATAAAACCAATCTACAGCTTCTGCAATAGCAGTCACTGAACTGCTTGCAGAACTTGCCTGGAATATGTATCACTTGTATGCATTGTGAACTAACATGTATGCATTGTGAACTATCTGTTGGTGCAGCGACTTGTGGTAGTGTTGGGGTAATTTTGCTGATGCTCTCATTGATGGAACAATTTTTCCAAATGGAGACATCAATTGGCTTGGTGTATCTTCCCTATTCTCACTTTATAGAGGTCAGGAACCTTACAGAGGAAGGCGAAAGACTTCATCTGCAATGACTGTACTTTCGGCCATTTTGGTTTTGGATGCACACATGGGATCTTTCTTTAGATCCATAAGGGGCTGAGAATTTAATCAACAGCCTCACACAGAGCTAAGAGGCTGATTCAGACACATCCCTTTCCAAAGCAATTAAGCAAAGAGCCACAGGTGATTTCCATTCATTTCCATTTGAAAACTGTTTTCTTCAGGTTTCACAAAGGGGTGGCCTGAGGCAAAGAACTTCCTGACATACAGGGTAACAGAACAATATGTAAGCAAAAGTCCCAAAGCAGGGTTTATCCACTGAGACTTTTCTGGTCACAGTGATCTGAGTTTTCTGAGCTTCTCGCCATTCACTTCAGCTATCCAGAACATAGCCATGTCACAGAGCTTGGAAGTGATTCATATCTTGGACACAAAACCATGAGCCTCTTCTGGAGAGTGGCCAGAATTCAGGAAGAAAACAGCAACTTAGGAAATTAGCAGGTGTTGCCCATCGATAAGGCAAGCCAAAGTCCATACATAAATCGGGCAGGATGAATGCTGGGAAGCTTTCTACCAGACAGGACACATCCATTGAATCATTCTCTTTTCTAATGTCTACAACCGCGATACACAGACATAGAAACAGTCGCCTTGTCAAATGACTTATTAAAAACAGTTCACTACAAACCAAACAAACCACCTTTCCTACATGTTCTCAGAATATGAGACAAACCAAAAAACCACACCCACACAACAAAGGCACCTCCTTCCCTCAAATGGGTCTGTGACTATCCGGAGTGTCCTCTGACTGGTGGGCCACACTATGTTCCCCTGAGATGGCCTGTCCTGTATGAGATTAGGTCTCCTTGGTCAACTCTGTGAACTTGTCAGAAGCCAGGGGTGAGCCCCTACCTGCTTGCTCAGAAAAGGCCCCTCTTGAGAGCTTTCCTGTTATTTGGCCATTCCCACATCAGTAGGTATCAAGAAAGATTGACTCTATCCTTGGAAAATCAAAACAAGTGAGACCACTGAGACTGGGACTTGGACTGGCTCTGGGTGCCTGGCTTACTGGATCTAAGTTCAGAGAGTTTGATCACCACGGAAGTGAGGTAAGTCACTTCCTTCAGGAATTGAATGAGTTCACTGCCTTGGCAACCACTTTGTCCTAAGAGTTGACTCTAAGGGTCCCATGAGATGGAGGCTGCCCCTGCTTCCTGTGACACTTTCACAAGTTAGAATGGTATATCAACCATAGGCACACAGGAACTGCTCTCCACACAGGCCTGGTTTGGTCCATCTTCTCTACATTAATAAGAGAGAGGCTGATTCATACATATCCCTACATCCTGACCAGGTTGTTTTCCATGGAAGATGACTTTTGCTCTCTCAGGTCTTTCATAGCTGCCTACAACTTATCCAGGTGTCATTTATGTAGGACATTTGAGGTTCTCAACAGGTGGAAGATGGCCTACATTCCTGTATTGAAATACCAACTCCTTCCCTGCTCTTCTGTAAAGTTAGATTGAGGGAAGAGTGTATGATTAGGGTGAATAACAGGTTCGATTTGGGTGAGGAATCATTCTGAGGGTTGAATAACAGTATTGGGAACCTGCGATATTTACAAGAATATATAGGTGAAATATAAGTATGAAAACAGAAATCTAGTTAAGATTTGAAGCCGAGAAGGGCATGGGAACTTGATTGGGATACTTAGCGTTGAATTACGTTCTGAACAGATGTCTCAGATAAATCGATATACAATGGCACAGGACCATGTACCTTGAATGATTGAATGTAGAAGAGAACATCAAGTCAAAAAGGAATACTCGGTAGGAACAGGAGATAGTAGTTTTAGGAAGAAGAGTGAGTATAGGATCTGCACCAAAAGTTCTTTAGCAATATGGTTTCAGTTGAGAGTGAATGTAAATGTTAGAACATGTGAAGAGTCAGTCACGATGATGAACTGGGGAAAATATGGAGGAAAGCAGATATTAATAGAGACATTAGGAAATCAGGCAAAATATAAACTGAGTCATAGGACTAGACATTTTCAACAGGGTTGAGTTTGGATATATAATGTTAGAAAGAAACAAATATGTAGTCACCAATAGGATTGACATTTGAGAGCATTAGGCAACCTGGACATGGGTGCATTTAGTAATCCATGCTCATTTTCCATTTAGGCTTTGGTACAATCATAGGAGTGACCTTTGTTTTATGTGTCCAGAATATTACTGTGATAAAATGTATATGTAGATCAGGTGACATGGGTATTTCTTCCACCATTTCTGGGAGCACTATTTTGAAGAAATATAAATTAGTATTGGGGGTACAAAGGGTATACCCTGTGTCATAGAATATATTGATAATGCATCAATTGACCATCATGTGAATAAATAATATAACTGGTTCCACTTTAAATAATGGATTGAATTGATATCTGAAAATATATAAGAAATCTAATATTGATATAGAGTCATTCATTCCAACGAGTTATACATCTAATGGTAATATTAGGGTTATGGGTTATCATGAAAGGTGTGTGGGTTTTGCTTCAAAAGTGATTACGGAAATCGAAAATAATGTGTTTGGAAAGAAGTCTCATGAAAATATCAGTCAAGAAACATGGAGAAATACATGTGTTCTGAAGCAGGAAGTGACTGAAAGTGAAACAAATGCCTATCAATTTGCTAACTTGTGGATGAAATATGTATCCTATGATGTGCATAAACTGAAGAAATAGCAATGTACCAGTGTTGAATAAAAATGAACTTCAAAATACACATCATGTCCCATAGTAATCTACTTGAATTGATGTTAAACAGGGTCAGTTACTGTAGAAATTTTAGGATATGTATGCACCATTCAACGAAGTTAGTTTTCAGTACTAGGAAACAAGTATGTATTTTAGGTGGATGAGTATTTCTGAGAATAATCTTTTGAAAAGTTGATTATAAATCCACATACATGAATATAAATGAATTTAGGGAGTCCACAATAAGACACATGTTTCATATTTTGAAAAATCTAAACAGAGTGAATATATATATATGTATATATATATATATACATATATATATACACACACACACACACAGAGAGACATTAAAAATTGCAATATATATGCCAATCGAAATTTATCGTGAAATATATATCATCATCAGATCCAAAAATATTAATTTCACTGAACATGGATTTTTGTATAAGGTTGTTCAAATAGGAAGCTCACCCATGGGTTGTATTTTCAGTTCCAACAGCGTTTACGAGGAGTGGTCATTTCTCACAATTTGTATCTGCCAATCAGCCACCTCATGAGACTGTATGTGTGATAACCAGGTAGGATTCTATATGTGCATGTAAAAACACATGTTCTGAATAAGCTAGAGAGAATGGGAGACAGTAATTTACATATTTGTTAACTTTAAAAACACATGGAAAACTATTTCAATTATAAATTGACTAGATTTATTACTCCTACACTATATAATGCAAAAGGCAATTCCAACTATACACCATGCCTCCTATGAAATGCTTGTATTTCTATTTTGTTTGAGTTATTTTTCTCCATCATATTAGGATTAGTAGTCAGAGTCTATTAGGATATGGGTTAATGTCAGGGATTCAGTATTTCAAATAAATGCTGCACACAAATTTTTGCACTCTCATACAGAAAAATGCCTTGACATTACCCTCGCCTGAAGTAAGACACAATTAGAGGAGAAGAGTTAAAAATTCTGTGAATACATATCTGGAATGGAATATGCTCAGGAGTTCACAACCTTGGAGGTGGTAGAGGAGTTTCCAAAAGTAAGGGACAGGGTAAACACTCAACAAACATGGAGCTCTGCTGGCCTAAAGACTTCTTGAGAAACTGCCTCTGAGGTTGCACACTTGAAATATAAGTATTTGTCAGGAGCTTCCTTTGTAGTGAGACCATCAAAGCTGGGTGTGCATGTATGTGACCTGGAGGTCATAGTTTCTTATTTTCCACTGAACATGAGGCAGCAGTGCTGATTTCTCTCTATGTAGGTTAACAGTGTCCACTGGGGGCTAAGTTTCTTTCTGTGTGGACTGTGAAGCCATTTGGTCATCCTCCACTTTTCGTGGTATTTCTTATTGCTGCACTGGGAGTTTGTTATTTGCTTCATGAAATACAAGTAGTTCACCTGGTACAGTGCTGGAGGGAGTTCTGTCACCTGTGGTGGGTAAGGGTCTGCAAGAGAATGCACCAACCATGCTTCTATCCCACATAGCTTTTCCCTTGACCATAGCATCCTGATTCTGAACATTGCCCTGAAACCTCTACAAATAACAAGATGCCTTTACATATAAGGGTCTGCTGGCTGCACCATGTCAGTCACAAGCCATTTGGAAGACAATGGAAGATCCCCATGGCCCCACCACAGATGTTTTATCACACACCTGCCCTCCACTGCTCTAGGCCCACTACTCAGAAGGCTCGAACTTACTGGCATCTCTGTTCTACACCATTTGCATGAAACCCAGTGAATCAAGGCACTGTCTGTTATACTCATGATCAGAAACCGGACATCCAAACTTTCTCCAGTGGTACCTGGTCCTGGGAATTTCAAAAATTTCATGGTATTTATCTAGCCATTTTTCAAGGATGAAGTTGGAGGCACTGTGGGTTTCAATTCATTCAGGAACCTTTAAATTTTGAGAAAGCTGATTTCAATGAAATCCCTATAGAACTCTCACAGACAAGGCTTCTCAAAGAGTGGCCAAAAGGTCACATGTAACCAGGCCCATTGAGGTCTACAGTGTGAGGTTCATGTGTGTTTTGACTCTCAACTATGGCTACGAAGTCATTCAGAATAAAATCATGTGATATCCTGGCTGAAATTTCCAATGCTCTGTGGAAAGCCACCCTGGGCCTAGATCTCAGTTTCCAAGGGCAACTCTCATGTGTGGCCTCTTATAATCCCAACACAATTCATGACACCTCTTCTCTGAGTTCAGTTCCAGAACTCAGTGTCTAAGGGGAATCACACCAGAGTTCACACCCAGGTGGACCCAGTCTGTTAGGGTAAAAGAAATTGAAGTTAAAGTGTAAAATAGCGGGTGTTGTAAAGTTTCTAAGCTGCAAAGCCTGAGTTAAAATGTAAAGGACCAGGTATTGTTAAGTTCCCATGCTAAACCTAAAACCTGAAATTCCTGTAGCTGTTAGGACAATTCCTTTCACTGCCCATTAAATATTCCCCCTGACCATCCAGTTGTTTAATAATCTAGGACCCTGTGCAGCTTGGCACCTAAGCATATCAGGGCCCAAACCAATCAGTTTGAATGTACCCCCCTCCTTAGGATCGACCTATCACCCCCGCCCGACCTGATTCCACCAATGAATGTGCTAATCAAGTTTGAGAGTTGTTGTTCGATTTTCTGGCTGATCAAGATGATTTCCTCTGATATATATAAAGCCTCTGCCTACCCAAAAAGTGTACTGAAGCACTGCTTAACCTCTTCTCGGGGATCTGGGCCGCTGTTGCTTGTTGAGTGAGCACAGAGCCCCAGCGAACTGAATTGGATCCTCAATAAATCCCCATTGCTGTTGCATGAGCCAGTCTCTTGGTAGTCTCTTCCTCCGACGTCTGCTGGAATCTTACAAGTCATCTCTTCCAACTGCCACACAAATGACCACAATTAAAACCAAAACACTCCCACATGGCCCTCATATTCTTCCATATAGACACTCATCATATCCTCTGGCTAAAGGTTTCCATGAGGGGCGCAGCCCAAGACAGTGTCCAAAATAAGCTCCCTTGCCTCTGGTTTGCCTAAAGTCAGGGTGGCCTGGACAACCTTCCTGTGAACCAGGAGTGGTCAAATAGGCCTGCCATTAATACTACTTCGGTTCACCAATTTGAGGCCTACTGACTGTGGGGTTTAGATTCTTTATGTGAATTGGAGTAATCAGAAAACCCAAGCACCTATGGGCTAGCCTCTGCAGGGCTTTTAAGAACTCAATTGACCCAAAGGATCCCTATTCTCACTTGATGGAGGTCAGGAACCTTACAAAGGAAGGTGAGAGACTTTATCCATAATGACTGCTCTTTTGGCCAGTTTGGTTTGAATGCACACATGGGATCATTCTTTAGATCCATCAGGTGCTGATAATCTAAGCCACAGACTCTCAAAGGGCCAAAATGCTGAATCAGACACATCTCCTTCCAAAGAAATTAAGAAAAGAGCCACAGGGGATGTCCATTCATTTCCATTTGAAAACTGTTTTCTTCAGGTTTCAAAAAGAGATGGCCTGAGGCAAAGACCTTGCTGACATTCAGGTCAACAGAACAATAGGTAAGCAAAAGGCCCAAAGCAGGGTTTCTCCAATGAGACTTAAATGGTCACTCTGATATCTGAGTATTCTGAGATGCTCTCCATTTCCTTCAGCTATCCAGTACATGGCCATGTCACAGAGCTTGGAGGTGGTACATATCTTGGAGAGAAAACCATGAGCCTATTCTGGATATTGGCCAGAATTCAGGAAGAAAACAGGAACTTAGAAAGATAGCAGGTGTTGCCCATCGATAAGGAAAGCCTCAGACCATTAATAAATTTGGCAGGATACATGCTGGGATGCGTTCTACTAGACAACACAAATCCATTCATCCATTCTCTTTTCAACTGTCTACAACCACGGACACAGTGGGATTCAGAGACATAGAAACACTCACCTTGTCAAATGACTTACTAGAAACAGTTCACTCAAAACCAAACAAACCGCCGCTACTACCTATTCTCAGAACATGAGACAAAACCACAAACACACACACACATACAAAGGAACCTCCTTCCCCCAAGTAGGACTGTGACTATCCAGAGTGTCCTATGACTGGTGGGTCATACTATGTTCCACTGAAATGGCCTGTCCTTTCTCAGATCTGGTCTCCTTGTCCAACTCTGTGAAGTTGTAAGGAGCCAGTGGTGAGCCACTACCTGCTATCTCAGAAAAGGCCCCTCTTCAGAGCTTTCCTGGCATTTGGCCATCCACACATCAGTAGTTACCAAGAAACTCTGACTCTCTCCTTGGTAAATCAAAAAAATTGAGACCCCTTGGACTGGGACTGTGACTGGCTCTGAGTGCCTGGCTTCCTGGATACCAAGTTCAGACAGTTCCATCACCAAAGAAGTGTGATGAGGTCACTTCCTTCAGGAACTGAATGAGGTCACTATCTTGGAAACCTCTTTGCTTTCACAGTTGCTTCCAAAGGTCCCATGATATGGAGGCTGCCCCTACTTCCTGTGATACTTTCACAGGTTAGAATGGTATATCAACCATAGGCACCTAGGGACAGCTCTCCACATAGGCCTGTTTTGGTCCATCTTATCTATATGAGAAAAAGAGAGGCTGATTCAGACACAACCCTTTATCCTGACCAGGTTATTCACCATGGAAGATGTCTTTTGATCTCTCAGGTCCTTCATAGCTGCCTACATCTTCTCCATGGATCATTTCTGCATGGGCCTTTTAGGTTCTCAGCAGGTGGAGAATCCCCTACATGCCTGTATTTTGAGACCAACTCTGTCCCTGCTCTTCTGAAAAGTTAGATTGAGGGATCAGTGTATGGTTAAGGTTAATAACATGTTTGATTTGGGTTAGGAATCATTCCGCTCAATTAATAATGGTATTGGGAACCTGTGACATTTTTAAGAATATATAGGTGAAATATAAGTATGAAAACAGAAATCTAGGTAAGATTTGAAGCCCAGAAGGGCATTGGGCCTTTGATTGGGATACTTAGCATTGAATTATGTTATGCACAGATGTCTCAGATAAATCGATATACAATGAAATAGGACCTTGTACCTTGGATGATTGAATGTAGAAGAGAACATCCAATCAAACAGGGATAGTCTGTAGGATCAGGAAGATAGTCGGTAGGTGTTGAAATGAGGGCGAGTATAGACTTTGGACCAAAAGTTCTTTAACAATAGGGTTTCGGTTAGAGAGTGAATGTCAATATCAGCACATGTGTAGGGTCACTCACAATGATGAACTGGGGAAAATATGTAGCAAAGCAGATATCAATAGAGACATTAGGAAATCAGGTATAGTACAAAGTGAGTGATAATATTAGACATTTTCAACAGGGTTGAACTTGACTGTATAATCTTAGGGAAAAATAAATATGGAGTCACAAATAGATTGACATTTGAGAGCATTAGGCACTTTAGACATAGATGTTTTAGTAATCCATGGTCAATTTCCATTTAGGCTTTGGTACAATCATAAAGGTGAACTTTGCATTTTGTGTCCAGATTATTACAGTGATAAAATGTATATGTAGATCAGGTGGAGTATTTCTTCCACTGTTTCTGGGAGCAATATTTTGAAGATGCATAAATTAGTATTGGGGGTACAAATGGGTGTACCATGTGTTTATAAATATTGAGATAATGCATGAAGAGACCATACTGAGAATTAAAAATATAACTGGTTGCAACTTTAAATAATGGAATGAATTGATATCTGAAAATATACATGAAATCTTATATTGATACACATACATTAATTACAACCATTTATACATCTAATGGAAATATTAGGGTTATGGATAATCATGAAAATTGTGTATATTTTGCTTCAAAAATCATTATGAAAATCAAAAATAATGTGTTTGGAAAGAAGTTTCATGATAAGACCAGTCAAGTAACCTGCAGGAATACGTGTGTTCTGAAGCAGGAAGTGATTGAAAGTGAAACAAATACCTGTAAATTTGATAACTTTTGGATTAAATATATATCCTATGATGTGCAAAAAAAGAAGAAATAGTAATTTACCAGTGTTGAATAGAAATAAACGTCAAAATACATAACATGTCCCATAGGAATCAACTTGCTTTGATATTAAACTGGGTCAGTTACTATAAAAATATTAGGATTTGTGTGCACCGTTCACTGAAGTTAGCTTTCAGTACTAGGTAACAAATATGAATTTCAGGTGGATGAATATTTCTGGAATAATCTTCTGAAAAGTTGATTATAAATCCAAGTACATGAACATGAATAAATTTATGGAGTGTATAAAAGACACATATATTTCATGTTTTGAAGAACCTGGAGAATATATATATATATATATATATATATATATATATATATATATATATATATATATATATATATGTATGTACAAAAAACACACACAGAGACATTAAAAACTGGCAATATATATGCCAATAGAAATTCATCATGAAATATATATCATCCATTGAAGCAAAAATATTTATTTTACTAAACATGGATTTAAGTAAAATGTTGTTCAACTAGGAAGCTCACCCATAGGTTGAATTTTCAGTTCCAACAGTGTTTAGGAGGAGTGATCTCTTCTCACAATTTGTATCTGCCATGTCATCCACCTCACAAAAATATAAGTGTGATACCAAGTAGGATTCAATATGTGCATTAAAAATACATGTTCTGAATAGGCTTCAGAGAAAGGGAAACAAGAATTCACATATTTGTTAACTTTAAAAACACATGAAGAACTTTTTCATTTAAAAATTGACTAGATTTGTAACACCTACCCTTTATCATGCAAAAGGCAAGTCCAACTATACAACAGGCCTCCTCTGAACTGGTTGTATTTCTATTTTGTTTGGGTTATTTTTCTCCATCATATTAGGATTAGTAGTGAGAGTCTAGTAGGGTATGGGTAAGTGTCAGGGATTCAGAATTTCGAATGGAAAATAGGAAAATTAATCTCATGTGTATTCAAATATGTGCTACACAAAAATCTCCCCACTCTGATCCAGAACAATGCCTTGACATTTCCTTCACCACAAGTAAGACACAATTAAAGGAGAAGAGTTAGAAAATTTGTGAATACATATCCGGAATGGAAAATGCTCAGGAGTTCACAACCTTGGAGTTGGGAGAGGAGTATCCAAACGTAAGGGATAGGGTAAACACTCCACAAACATGAAGATCTTTTGGACTAAAGACTTCTTGACAAACTGCCTCTGAGTTTGGGCACTTAAAGTATATGTTGTTGTCAAGAGATTTAGCTTCCTTTGTAGTGAGACCATCAAATCTGGAATGGCATCTATGTGACCTGGAGGACATGGTTTATTGTTTTCCAATGAACATTAGGCAGCAGTGATGAATTCTATCTTTGTCGGCAAACTTTGGCCACCTGGGTCTAAGTGTCTGCCCGCGTGGACTGTGAAGTCATTTGGTCATCCTCCACTTTTCGTGGTGTTTCTGGCTGCTGCACTCGTAGTTTGGTGTTGCTTCAAAAAATACAAGGAGTTCATCAGGGACACAGTGCTGGAGGGAGTTCTGTCAGGTGTGGTGGGTCAGGGTTTACATGAGAATGCACCAACCAGGCTTCTATCCCACATAGCTTGCCCCCTTGACAAGAGCAACCTGATTCTGAACATTGCCCTGAAACCCCTCTATATAATAAGATGCCTTTACATATAAGGTTCTGCTGGCAGCAGCATGTCAGTCACAAGCCATTTGGAAGTCAAAGACATATTCACATGGCCCCACCACAGATGTTTATCACACACCTTCACACCACAGCTCTAGGCCCACTACTCAGCAGGCTCCAACTTACAGGCATCTCTGTTCTACTCCATTTTCATGAAACCCAGTCAATCAAGGCATTGTCTGGTACACTCATGATCAGGAACCAGATATCCAAAGGTTCTCCAGTGCCACCTGGTCATGGGAATTTCAAAACTTGCATGGTATTTATCTAGCCATTTTTCAAAAATGAATTTGAGACACTCTGGGTTTCAATTAATTCAGGAACCATTAAATGGTGAGGAAGCTCATTTCAATGAAAGCTCTAGAGAACTCTTATAGGCAAGGCTACAGAAACAGAGGCCAAATGGTAACATAAGCAAGGCCCATTGAGGTCTACAATGTTAGGTCCATGTGTGTTTTGACTCTCAACGATGGCTGCCAAGTCTTTCAGAATAAAATCATGTGATATCCTTGCAAAGATTCCCAGTTTTCTGTGCAAAGCCACCCTGGGCCTAGATCACAGATACCAAGAGCGAATCTCATGCGTGGCCTCCTAAAATCTCAAAACAATTCATGGCAATACTTCACTGAGGTCAGTTCCAGAAAGCAGTCTCTAAGTGGAATCACACAAGAGTTCAAGCCCAGGTGAACACAGTTATTTCTTCCAACTGACACACAAATGACCACAATTAAAACCAAAACACTTCGACATGGCCCTCATTTTCTTCCATATAGACACTCATCATAACCTCTTGCTGGAGGTTTTCATGAGGAGCGCAGTCCAAGACAGTGTCCAAAATAAGCTCCCTTGCCACTCATTTGCTAAAGTCAGGGTGGCCTGGACATACTTTCTGTGAACCAGGCGTGATGAAATAGGCATGCTGTGAAGACTACACCGCTTCTCTACTTTGAGGCCAACTGACTCAGAGGTTAAGATTCTTTATGTGAATTGGAGTCATGAGAAAACCCAAGCACCTCTGCAGGGCTTTGGAGAACTCCTCTGACCCAAAGGATACCTATTGATGGAAGTCAGGAACCTCACAGAGGAAGGCGAGACGTCATCCACAAGGACTGCTCTTTTGGCCATTTTGGTTTTGGATGCACACATGGGATCTTTCTTTAGATCCATCAGGTGCTGAGAATCTAAGCCACAGCCTCACACAGGGCCAAGAGGCTAAATCACACACATCCCTTTCCAAAGCAATAAAGCAAAGGGCCACAGGTGATGCCCATTCATTTCCATTTGAAAACTGTTTTCCTCAGGCTTCACAAAGGGGTGGCCTGAGGCAAAGAACTTCTTGAAATTAAGGGCAACAGAACATTATATAAGCAAAAGGCCCAAAGCAGGGTTTCTCCACTGATACTTTACTGGTCACACTGATATCTGAGTTTTCTGAGATGCTCGCCATTCCCTGCAGATATCCAGTACATGGCCATGTCACAGAGCTTGGAGGTGGTACATATCTTGGACAAAAAAACATGAGCCAATTCTGGAGATTGGAAAGAATTCAGGAAGAAAATTGGTAATTAGGAAGATAGTAGGTGTTGCCCATCCTTAAGGAAAGCCGCAACCCATTCATAAATTGGGCAGGTTGAATGCTGGGAAGCTTTCTACTAGACAGGACAAATACATTGATGCATTCTCGTTTCTAATGTATACAACCACGGACACAGTGGAATACACAGACATAGAAACACTCGCCTTGTCAAACGACTTACTAGAAACAGTACACTCCAAAAAAAAAAAAAAAACTAACCGCCTTTCCTACCTATTCTCAGAAGTTGAGACAAAATCATAAACCCACAACCACACCCACAAAGTCACCTCCTTCCCCCAAGTAGGTCTGTGACTCTACGGAGTGTCCTCTGACTGGTGGGCCATACAATGTTCCCCCGAAATGTCCTGTCCTGTCTCAGATCTGGTCTACTTGGGCAACTCTTTTAAGTTGTCAGAAGGGAATTTTGAGCCACTACCTGCTTTCTCAGGAAAGGCCCCTCTTCAGAGCTCTCCTTGCTTTTGGCATCATAATATCAGTAGGAACAAAGAAAGACTGACTCTGTCTTTGGTAAATCCAAGCAAGTGAGCCCACTGGGACTGGGACTGGGACTGGCTCTGTGTGCCTGGCTTCCAGGATCCCAAGTTCAGAGAGATCCATCACCAAGGAAGTGAGGTGAGGTCACTTCCTTCAGGAACTGAATGAATTCACTGTCTTGTAAACCATTTTGTCCTAATAGTTGCTTCCAAGGGTCCCATTAGATGGAGGGTTCCCCTACTTCCTCTGAAATGTTCACAAGTTAGAAAGGTATGTCAACCTTAGGATCCCGGAAATAGCTATCCACACAGGCCTGGTTTGGTCCTTCTCCTCTACATTAAGAAGAGAGAGGCTGATTCAGACACATCCCTTCATCCTGACCAGGGTGTTTGACATGGAAGATGACTTTTGCTCTCTCAGGTCCTTCATAGATGACTATATCTTCTCCAGGGTTCATTTCTACATGGATCTTTGAAGTTCTCAGCAGGTGGAAGATCCCCTACATTCCTGTATTGTAAGACCAACTCTGTCCCTGCTTTTCATTAAATTTAGATTGAGGGAACAGTGTATTCTTAGGGTTAATAAAATGTTTGAATTGGGTTAGGAATCATTCTGCGGGATGAATAATGGTATTGGGAACCTGCGATATTTATAAAAATATAGAGGTTAAATATATGAATAAAAACAGAAATCTAGGTAATTTTGAAGCCTTGAGGGCATTGGGCCCTTGATTGGGATACTTAACTTTGATTTACATTGTGCACAGATGTCTCAGAAAAATAGATATATAATGGCATAGAACCTTGTACCTTGGATGATTGAATGTCGAAGAGAACATCCAGTCAAAAACGGATAGTCGGTAGGATTAGGTAGATAGTAGGTTTAGGAAGAAGTGTCAATATAGGATTTGGAATATATGTTCTATCGCAATAGTGTTTTGGTTAGAGAGTGAAAGTAAACATAACTTCATGTGAAGGGTCAGTCACAATGATGAACTGGGGAAAATATGTAGGAAACCACATATCAATAGAGACATAATGAAATCAGGCAAAGTATAAAGTGAGTGATATGATTAGGCATTTTCAACAGGGTAGAGTTTGAATATATAATCTTTGGAAGAAACAAATATGTAGTCACCAACAGGATTGATAATTGAGAGGATTAGGCAACATGGACAGGAATGTTTTTAGTAATCCATGTTCACTTTCCATTCAGACTCCGGTACAATCATAAGTGTGACATTTACTTTTTGTGTCCCGAATATTACTGTGATAAAATGTGTATGTAGATCTGGTGACATGAGTATTTCTTACACCATTTCTGGCAGTAATATTTAGAAGACATAAACATAAGTATTGGTTGTACAAAGAGGTGTGCCCTGTGTCTATGAATATAGAGATAATGCATGAATTGACCACACTGTGAATAAATAATATAGCTGATTCCACTTTAAATAATGGATGGAATTGATATCTGAAAATATTTAAGATATCTTATATTGATATAAAATCATTCATTCCAACCAGTTATACATCTATTGTTAATATTAGTGTTATTGTTTATCATGAACGGTGTCTGAGTTTCGCTTCAAAAATGATTATGAAAATTGAAAATAATGTGTTTTGTAAAGAAGTCTCATGAAAAGACCAGTCAAGAAACATGGATGAATACATGTGTTCTGAAGAAGGAATTGATTGAAAGTGAAACAAATGCCTATAAATTTGCGAAACTGTGGATGAAAAATATATCCTATGATGTGCATAAACTGAAGAAATCATAATGTACCAGTGTTGAATAAAAATGAACGTCAAAACACACAGCATGTCCCATTGGAATCTACTCGCATTGATGTTAAACTGGGTCAGTTACTGTAGAAATATTAGGATTTGTATGCAACATTCACTGAAGTTAGTTGTCACTAGTAGGAAAAAATATGTATTTCAGGTGGATGAATATTTCTGAGAATAATCATGTGAAAATTTGATTATAAATCCACATACATGAATATGAATGAAATTAGGAAGTGTGTAATAAGACACATATATTTCATATTTTGAAAAATCTGGAGACTGTATATATATATATATACACAAACACAGACATTAAAAAGTAGCAATATATATGCCAATCGAAATTCACCATGAAATATAAATCATCCACAGATGCAAAAATATTCATTTTACTGAACATGGATTTATGTATAATGTTGTTCATCTAGGAAGCTCACCCATAGGTTTAATTTTCTGTTCCAACAGTGTTTAGGAGCTGTGATGTCTTCTCGCAATTTGTATCTGCCAAGTAAGCCACCTCACAAGATTGTACGAGTGGTACCAGGTAGGATTCTGAATGTGCATATAAAAATACATGTGCTGAATATGCTACCGAGAAAGGGAGACACGAATTCATACATTTGTTTACTTTAAAAACACATGGAGAACTCTTTCAATAAAAAAATTAACTAGTTTATACCTTATACCCAATATAATGCAAAAGACAATTCCAACTACACACCATGCCTTCTCTGAACTGCTTGTATTTCTATTCCGTTTGGGTTATTTTACTCCACCATATTAGGATTAGTAGTCAGAGTCTAATAGGGTATATGTTAGTGTCAGGGATTTAGTATTCTGAATGGAAAATTGGAAAATGAATCCAATGTGTATGCAAATATGTGCTACACAAAATTTTTCCCACTCTCATCCAGAACAATGCCTTGACAATACTTTCACCCCAAGTAAGACACAATTAGGGAAAAAGAGTTAGGAATTCTGAGAATACAAATCTGGAATGGAATATGATCAGGAGTTCACAAACTTGGAGGTGGTAGAGGAGTTTCCAAAAGTAAGGGACAGGGTCAAAACTCTCCATATAACAAGATGCCTTTACAAATAAGGGTCTGCTGGCTGCATCCTGTCAGTCACAAGGCATTTGGAAGCCAATGGCAGATCGAAATGGCCCCAGTGCATATTTTGTGTCACACACCTGCCCAACATTGCTCTAGGCCCACTGCTCAGCAGGCTCCAACTTACTGGCATATCTGATCTACACCATTTTCATGAAACCCAGTCAATCAAGGCACCGTCTGGTATACTCATGATCAGCAACAGGACATCCAAAGTTTCTCCAGTGCCACCTGGTCATGGGAATTTCAAAAATTTCATGGTATTTATCTAGCCATTTTTCAAGGATGAAGTTGGAGGCACTATGGGTTTCAATTAATTCAGGAAACATTAAATGGTGAGGAAGCTCATTTCAATGAATGCTCTGAAGAACTCTCACAGGAAAGTCTTCCCAAAGAGTGGCCAAAAGGTCACATGAAGCCAGACCCATTGAGGTCTACAATGTGAGTTCCATGTGTGTTTTGACTCTCAACTATGGCTGCCAAGTCTTTAAAAATAAAATCATGTTATATCCTGGCTGAGATTCCCAGTGCTCTGTGGAAATCCACACTGGCCTTAGATCTCAGTTTCCAAGGGTCACTCTCATGCGTGGCCTAATAAAATCCCGACAAAATTCATGGCAATACTGGTCTGAGGTCAGTTCCAGAACTCAGTCTCTAATGGGAGTCACACCAGAGTTCAAGCCCAGGTGGACCCAGTCATCTCTTCCAACCACGATACAAATGTCCACAATTAAAACCAAAACACTCCCACATGGCCCTCATCTTCTTCCATATAGACACTAATCATTACCTCTGGTAGCAGGTTTCCATGAGGGGCGCAGCCCACAACAGTGTCCAAAATAAGCTCCCTTTTTCCCTCATTTTCCTAAAGTCTGTGTGGCCTAGACACCCTTCCTGTTAACCAAGAGTGATCAAATAGGCATGCCGTTAATGCTGCTTTGCTTCTCCAATTTGAGGCCTAATTACTGTGCGGTTTAGATTCTTTATGTGAATTGGAATCATGAGAAAACCCATGCACCTATAGGCTAGCCTCTACAGGGCTTTAAATATCTCATTTGACCCAAAGTATCACTATTCTCACTTAATGGAGGTCAGGAACTTTACATAGGAAGGCGAGAGACTTCATCTACAATATCTGCTCTTTTAGCCATTTTTGTATTGGATGCACACATGAGATATTTCTTTGGATCCATCTAGTGCTGAGAATCTAAGCCACAGCCTCACACAGTGCCAAGAGGCTGATTCACACACATCCTTTTCCAAAGCAATTAAGCACAGAGCCACAGGTGATGCCCATTCATTTCAATTTGAGAACTCTTTTCTTCAGGCTTCACAAAGGGGAGGCCTGAGGCAGAGACCTTCCTGACATGCAGGGCAATAAAACAATAGGTAAGCAAAAGGCACAAAGCAGGCTTTCTCCACTGAGACTTTACTGGTCATACTGATATCTGAGTTTTCTAAGAAGCTCGTCATTCCCTTCAGGTATCCAGTACATGTCCATGTCACAGAGCTTGGAGGTGGTACATATCTTGGACACCAAAGCATGAGCCTATTCTTTAGAGAGGCCAGAATTCAGGAAGAAAACAGGAACTTTGGAGGATAGCAGATGTTGCCCATCCATTAGTCAAGCAGCAGTCCATTCATAAATTGGGCAGTATGAAGGCTGGCAAGCTTTCTACTAGACAGGACACATCCGTTGATGCATTCTCTCTTCTTATGTCTACAACCACGAACACCGTTTTATATACAGACATAAAAACACTCGCCTTGTCAAAGTACTTACCAGAAAGAGTTCACTCAATCCAAACAAACCGCCTTTGATACCTATTCTCAGAACAAGTGAAAACCACAAACCTACACCTACACCCATAAAGGCACCTCCTTTCCCTAAGTAATTCTGAGACTATTTGGAGTGTCCTCTGACTAGTGGGCCACAGTATGTTCCCTTTAAATGGCATGTTCTCTCTCAGATCTGTACTCCTTAGCCAACTCTGTAAAGTTGTCAGGAGCCAGCATTGAGCAACTACCTTTTTCTCAGGAAAGGCCCCTCTTCAGAGCTCTCTTGGCATTTTGCCATCCTCACATCAGTAGGTACCAAGAAAGACTGACTCTGTCTTTGGTAAATCCAAACAAGTGAGACCACTGGGACTGGGACTCGGACTGGCTCTGTGTGCCTGGCTTCCTGGATCCCAAGTTCAGATAGTTCCATCAACAAGGAAGTGAGGTGAGGTCAATTCCTTCAGGAACTGAATGAGGTCACTGCCTTGGCAACCACTTTGTCCTAACATTTGCTTCCAAGGGTCCCATGAGATGCAGGCTGCCCCTACTACCTGTGACAGTTTCACAAGTTAGAATGGTATATCAACCATAGGCACCCGGGAACAACTCTCCAAACAGGCCTGGTTTGGTCCATCTTCTCTACATTAAAATTTGAGAGCCTGATTCAGACACAACCCTTCATACTGACCAGGTTGTTTTCCATGGAAGATGACTTTTGCTCTCTCAGGTCCTTCATAGCTGCCTACATCTTCTCCAGTGATCATATCTGCATGGATCTTTGAGGTTCTCAGCAGATGAACAATCCCCTACATTCCTGTATTGTAATACCAACTCTGTGCCTGCTCTTCTGTAAAGTTAGATTGAGGGAAGAGTGTATGGTTATGTTTAATAACATGTTTGATATGGGTTAGGAATTATTCTGCTGGATGAATAATGGTATTGGGAACCTGAGATATTTATAAGAATATAGAGTTGGAATATTGTAATGGTCGGGCAGGCATAGGAGGAAGAGACCACCAAGAGACTGTCTCATGCAACAACAAAGGGTTTATTGAGGGTCCAGCATGCTGGGGCTCAGAGCTCACTTGAATAGAGCAGAGAGTCCTGAGAACAGCTTAAACAGAGCTTATATACTTTCCTTGGAGAGGGCAGGGAGGGAAATTTATTGATTCGTCAGGGAGAGTGGGCAGTTTGCTTTCAACGGGATGATGGAGTACATTCTGCAGTTTGGCAGTTGGGGACAGCACATTCTGGGAACAAGATTAGCAAACAGTTCTCAAGATTTCAACAGTGTTTTATTAAGCATACAGAAAAATAGGAAGTGACAAGTACCTATTTTATTAACTTTTTATTCCCCAATTCTTCTTCTGGTTACTTTTAATCATGAAAGTGATCATTGAAGGGTGTCACATTTTATGTCTCCTAGTGGGGTATATTGTTGTCTGATTACCATAAGTTTAAATTGTCCAATTTGAGCTTCGAGAAAGGAAACTACATGGTTGAGCCAACAGGGTCCTACAGTTAGCAATAATATGAGGATTATTAATGGACAGGCCTGGGCTGATGAAAGCATAGTTAACCAGAGGGACTGTGTGAACCAAGACTCAAACCACCCTTTTTGGGCCTCTCTCTCTCGTTGACACTCTTAAAGGCATTTTCTTAATATACTCATAGGTTCTTATACAACTCCAGTATGGTCGGCATAAAAACAACCTTCTTCCCTCAATGCAGCACAAAGTCCCCCTTCTCTCATGAAGAGAAGGTTTAACCCTCGCCTGTTCTGTAAAACAACTTCAGAGGGAGAGGTTAAACATTCCTGTAAAGCTGTGATGGAGGTTTTATTATCTTTAATTTTTGGTCTATTGCTGCTTCTAATTGGGTCATTTGTTGTGTCCCATGGACTAGGGTTCCTGTGCTCACTCCTGCAGCAACTCCTATTCCTAATAGGATGGCTAAAGTGAGAGATACAGGTTCCCGGTGGAAACAGGTTGTATGCCCTCCGATTTGATCTTTAAATGAACATGCATCATCCTAGAACACTCTGGGAAACATCTGCACCATTACATAATTAATCACATCTGTTGACCATTTCATGAAAACATAAACAATGTTTAAGTATATAGAATTATACTGTTGTAGGTACGGAAAAGGAAAGGAATCTAAGATAGCACCGAAGACAGGGAAACAGCCCTATTTGGTTGCAAACGGATTTAGAGGGTATTGCTTCTGTTGTAATCAATTAATCTTCTGAACCCCAAGTTTAGGTAGTTTCAGAATTTGTACCCAACATGTAAGGGAAGGGGCTCAGAAGTTCACAGTCTGCAGAAGTTCACAAAAAGCAGTTTTTGTTTCTGTTATTTTTTCCTCTGTTCTCGGCAAGTTAACTTTTCAAGGACACTTGGGACAGGGAGAGCTTTTTTTTTCCTCTTTTTTTTTTCTCCCTGCCAGCTGTTACCATGGAGCCTAGTTGGTAACTTCTTTACTTAGAATTGTAGCCATCTCTGTGAATCCCCAGCTCAAGGCCAGAGCCCTTGTTCACTTATTTTGTGAAAAACTCGTAAGGGGGTGTCTAGCTTAGGAGTGCTGATTTTTCCAGCCACTGGCCAAGTAGAACAGGGCGACATGAAAACACGGAGTTTATCTACATTGAATTCTTTTATAGGGACTCTTTTGCTGAAAGTCCTAAAGTCAGCAATGGTGAAGACTTCTGGAGAAGGTCATATAAGACTTTTCTGTGGGCCTGGTAAAGAGGGGCAAGACGTGGAAAGCAAGGCTGAGAGCAGCTCCGTTTATCTGAGAATTAGGAAGGAGAGATGTAAAAGAATATTGGGAAAGGGGTTTGTGAGTTTCCTGGCAACAAAAACTTGAGCAGTAGAACAGGTAGAGCAGAGGGGACGACAGGAGTGAGTATCCCAAAAAGCCTGTGATGGACTTTAAATTCTTAGTCACCTGTTTTCAGTGATGACAAGGCAACTTTAAAGGTCACTTTCATTACATCTTGGATAGTGGTCTGAGGGATCTCCTCAGCTGGTTTGAGCTTTGGGTTAGCTGGTAAGAGGACCTGATGGGACCTGCTCTGGGAACTTACTGGAGAAAAGAGGACTGAGTGGGTGGAGGGGTACCTCAGTACCTGATACCTCAGCAAGGGCGCAATGGTCTGAGAACCGGCCGAGGTTTGGTTTTTTGATCTAGTAAATGGAGGGGAGAAATCAGGTTGCTGAGGTGGGAGTGAAAGCAGAGAGTCTGGAGCAGAAGGCTGAGGGTTAGGATCTATTGGAGAAGCATAGTTCAGGACGTGAGTGAAGGAGGGAAAAGGTCTTCACATAGGGAAATCTCCTTCCACCCTTTTGATCACTTGTAGAAGTTAAAAATGTCATGCATAATTTGAGGATCTAGAGACCCTTCTGGGGTCCATCGGTTTTGGTTGTCTAATTGGTAATATGGCCAATGCTGTGTACTGAATTTGATGGGGAGTTTGGGTTCCACCAGGCAGTCCCTGTATGCTACCATCCCCATGACTTACAGAAGAAGTTGGCTTTTTCCCCTCACAGCCGTGGCTCTTTGTGGCTTTGATAATCTGCCATGCAAACATAGTAATCTGGGCTAGCCAACCTGCATCTTGCTCGCGTGTCCCTACATCCACAATGTTTGTTTCCATTATCGATGATACAGAAGGTATTTAATAGAATTTTAGTGGGATCCACTTTATCAGATATATCCCAATAGGAAAAACCTATAGCCAGCTGACAAATGTCTGGGTGGAGAGATGGCCACCAGGTCCCTATGGGGGCTGTAAGCGAGATAGACCATACTTCTTCTCTAGTAGGATTTGTGATCAGCCATCGCTGATGAACCACCTGATGAGGTTTAGGACTACTGGTGGCCAAGGGGAGAGTCTATAGCCTTATTCATATGGTGAATACACAATTTGAAAGGGTTACTAGTCATTTCCAGTTTCCAGCAAGAGTCTAGACAGAGCGCAGGCTTGAGATGAGAGGCATGGATCCAGGAATTGATTCCGTATACATTTACTGATGTAGGTGTTATAAGTAGTACCTGGTATGTTCCTTTCCATCGGGGTTCCAGGAATGAAACCTGATGTCTTCTTATGTAGATGAAGTCTCTTACATTATAATGAAGTGGAGTCCCCTTGTCCCCAGTTTGGTAGGCCGTGGCCAGCTGTTTGAACAGATATCAATGAGTTCTTTCAAGAGCTTTAAGTCTGTCAAGCTAGGGGGTGTGGAAGGGATCCTTAGGTCTTAGAGTTGGGGTTAGGTCCCTTACTGGAGGAAGGGCACCATAGAGAATTTCACAGGTGGTGAGGTTACACAAAGAAACAGAGGGAGTATTTCTTGCATGAAACAGTGCATAAGGCAGGAGCATAGTCCAATCTTTTATGCAGGTCTCTAAGATTAATTTCGTAAAGGTCTATTTAATGGTTCTATTTATTTTTTCTACCTGTCCTGAGTTCTGGGGTCTATAAGCATAATGTAACTACCAATTAATAACCAGGGTACTGGTTAACCTATTCTCAGAACATGAGACAAAACCAGAATCCCACACCCACACCCACAAAGGCACCTGCTTCCCCCAAGTACATCTGTGACTATCTGGAGTATTCTCTGACTGGTGGGTCATACTATGTTCCCCAAAAATAGCCTGTCTTGTCTCAGATCTGGTCTTCGTGGCCAACTCTGTGAAGATTTCAGGAGCCAGCATGAGCCACTACCTGCTTTCTCAGGAAAGGCCCCTCTTCAGAGCTCTTCTGGCATTTGGCCATCCCCACATCAGTAGGTACCATGAAAGACTGACTCTGTCCCTGGTAAATCCAAAGAAGTGAGCCCACTAGGAGTAGGACTGGGACTGGCAATGGATGCCTGGCTTCCTGGATCCCAAGTTCAGAGAGTTCCAACACCAAGGAAGTGACGTGAGGTCACTTCCTTCAGAAACTGAAAGAGGTCACTCCCTTGGCAACCACTTTGTCCTAACAGTTGCTTCCTATGGTCTCTTTAGATGGAGGATGCCCCTACTTCCTGTGACACTTTCACAAGTTAGAATGGTATATAAACCATAGGCACTCAGGAATAGCTCTCCACACAGGCCTGGTTTGATCCATCTTCTCTACATTAATAAGAGAGAGGCTGATTCAGATACAATCCTTTATCCTGACCAGGTTGTATGCCATGGAAGATGACTTTTGCTCTCTCAAGTCCTTCATAGCTGCCTACATCTTCTCCAGGAATGATTTCTGCATGGACCTTTGAGTTTCTAAGCAGGTGGAAGATCCCCTACATTCCTGTATTGTAAGACCAACACTGTCCCCGCTCTTCTGTAAAGTTAGATTGAGGGAACAGTGTATGTTAGGGTTAATAACATGTTCAATTTGGGTTAGGAATCATTCTTCGGGATGAATAATAGTATTGGGAAACTCTCTCAGATCTGGTCTCCTTGGCCAACTCAGTGAAGTTTTCAGGAGCCAGTGGTGAGACACTGCCTGCTTTCTCATGAACTGGCCCTCTTCAGAGCTCTCCTGGCATTTGGCCATCCTCACATCAGTAGGTACCAAGAAAGTCTGACTCTGTCCTTGGTAAATGCAAACATGTGAGCCCACTGGGACTGGGACTGGGACTGACTCTGGGTGCCTGGCTTCTTGGATCCCCAGTTCAGAGAGTTCCATCACCAAAGAAGTGAGGTAGGTCACTTCATTCAGAAACTGAATGAGGTCACTGCCTTGGCAAACACTTTGTCCTAAAAGTTGCTTCCTAGGTTCCCATGAGATGGAGCCTGCCCCTACTTACTGTGACACTTCAAGCTAAGAATTGTATATCAAAAATAGGCACCCGGGAACAGCTCTCCACACATGCCTGATTTGGTCCAACTACTCTACATTAAGAAGAGAGAGAGGCTGATTCAGACACATCCCTTCATTTTGACCTGGTTGTTTTCCATGGAAAATGAATTTTTCTCTCTCAGGTCCTCCATAGCTGTCAACATCTTCTCCAGGGATCATTTCTGTAAGGACCTTTGAGGTTCTCAGCAGGTGGAAGATCCCCTACATTCCTGTATTGTAAGACAAACTGTGTCCCTACTCTTTTGTAAAGTTAGATTGATGGAAGAGTGTATGGTTAGGATTAATAACATATTCGATTTGAGTTAGGAATCATTCTGCAGGATGAATAATGGTATTGGGAATCTGCGATATTTACAAGATTAAATAGGTGAAATGTAAGTATGAAAACAGAAATCTAGGTAAGATTTGAAGCCCAGAGGGAATTGGGCCTTTGATTGTGACACTTAGCTTTGAATTATGTTCTGCACAGATGTCTCAGATAAATCGATATAAAATGGCATAGGACCTTGTACCTTGGATGATTGAATGTCGAAGAGAATATCCAGTCAAAAGGGGACAGTAGGTGGATTAGGAAGATAGTAAGTAAGTTTAGAAAAAAGAGTGAGTATAGGAATTGGACCAAAAGTTCTTTAGCAACAGGGTTTCGGTTAGTGAGTGAATGTCAATGTCAGCACATGTGAAGAATGAGTCACAATGATGAACTGGGGAAAATATGTAGGAAAGCAGATATCTATAGAGACATTATGAAATCAGACAAAGTATAAAGTGAGTGATAGTATTAGATATTTTCAACAGGGTTGAATTTGAATATATAATCTTAGGAAGAAACAAATATGTAATCATTAATAGGATTGACATTTGAGAGCATTAGCCAAATTGGACATGGATTTTTTTAGCAATCCATGTTTACATTCCATTTAGTCTTTGGTACAATCATAAGTGTGAACTTTGCATTTTGTGTCCAGAATATTACTGTGATAAAATGTATATGTAGATCAGTTGACAGAGTATTTCTTCCACCATTTCTGGGAGCAATATTTTGAAGACATATAAATTAATATTGGGGGTACAAAGAGGTGTACCCTGTGTCTATGTATGTAGAGATAATGCATGAAGAGACCATACTTTGAATAAATAATATAACTGATTACACTTTAAATAATCAATTGAATTTATATCTGAAAATATGCAGAAAATCTTATAATGATATACAATCATTAATTCCAACCAATTATACATATAATGGTAATATTACTTTAATGGTTTATCAAGACGGGTGTGTGAGATTTGCTTCAAAGCGATAATGGAAATTGAAAATAATGTGTTTGGAAAGAAGTCTCATGAAACGAGCAGTCAAGAAACATTAAGGAATACATGTGTTCTGAATCAGGAAGTGATTGAAAGTGAAACAAATGCCTATCAATTTGATAAATTGTGGATGAAGTATTTATCCTATCATGTGCATTAACTGAAGAAATAGTAATGTACCAGAGTTGAATAAAAATGAACGTCAAAATACACTTCATGTCCCATAGGAATCTATACGCATTGATGTTAAACTGGGTGAGTTACTGTAGAAATATTAGGATTTGTGTGCACCATTCACTGAAGTTTGTTTTCAGTACTAGGAAACAAATATGTATTTCAGGTGGATGAATATTTCTGATAACAATCTTGTGAAAAGTTGATCATAAATACACATATATGAATATGAATGAATTTAGGGAGTGTATAATAAGACACATATATTTCATATTTTGAAAAATCTGGAGAGTATATATATATATATATATATATATATATATATATATATATATATATATATAAAACACACACACACACAGACATTAAAAAGTAGCAATATATATGGCAATCTAAATTAATCATGAAATTTATATCATCCACAGATCCAAAAATATTCATTTTACTGAACATGGGTTTATGTATAATTTTGTTCAACTAGGAAGCTCACCCATAGGTTGAATTTTCAGTTCCAACAGCGTTTAGAATGAGTGATCTATTCTCACAAATTGTATCTGCCAATTCATCCACCTCACAAGAATGTACGTGTGGTACCAGGTAGGATTTGATATGTGCATATAAAAATACATGTGCTGAATAGGCTACAGAGAAAGGGAGACAGGAATTCAAATATTTGTTAACTTTCAAAACACATGGAGAACTATTTAAATTGAAAATTTGCTAGATTTATAACTCCTACACTACATAATGCAAAAGGCAAGTCCAACTATGCACCATGCCTCCTCTGAACTGCTTGTATTTCTATTTTGTTGGGGTAATTTATCTCCATCATATTTGCATTAGTAGTCAGAGTCCAGTAGGGTAGGTTTTAGTGTCAGGGATTAAGTATTTCGAATAAAAAATTAGATAATGAATCCAATGTTATGCAAAAAATCTTCCCATTCTCATCCAGAACAATGCCTTGACATTACATTCGCCCCAAGTAATACACAATTAGAGGAGAAGAGTTAGAAAATCTGTGAATACATATCTGGAATGGAAAATGCTCAGGACTTCACAAGCTTGGATGTGGAAGGGGAGTTTCCAAAAGTAAGGGACAGGGTTGATAGACCCAACCTGATCATTTATTAAAATTGGGAGCCCACTTGCCAGAAAGCCATGAAAAGATAATTTTGACTTTATTATAAATTACTGCAAATTCTGAACCTGCTTGGAATGTTTGCCCATGCCTTAAACTCACCCATGCCTGGCTCTCTGACCAGATTGCAGCCCTCTCTGAAACTTTAGTGACACCTCATAAATATTTTCTTTCCCTGGCCAGACAACGAATCTCTGAGGCTCTAATGGTCCTCATAATTTCTGATGTTGGTGTGAGCTTATAAAAAAATGTAAACTATCGTTAGTGTGATACTTGTTAAAGTTCTTTTATCTGTAACCCCCTTTTTGTGCATCTTTCTGGGCTATATAGCTGGGCTATAGGAAAGGTGGGTTTGCTGTCTTGCTCCCGCCATTTTGGGAGGGAGAGGTAGCCTTTCCCTTTGAAATAATTAGCTTGCCTTAATTTGATTTTACTAGGAGTCAGTGGTCTTTACATGCGTTCCTGGTCTAATATTTTGGAGTTCCCCAGTGAGATGACCCTGCCGGACAAGATCACAAGACCAGACTGCTGTAAATTCTGAAGTTGGCCTTCCTTCCAGGGCTCCAAGCTTGAGAGCAACTCTAGGGTTTGTGCAACTTGAGATGGTCCAAGGCTTTGGAGTTAGCCTTCAGTTCAGGTAGCACTGCAGTGAACCATTGCATTAAAACTATTAGCAAGCACCTGGTGGAGGAGGCATCCATAGGTAATTGGTGCCTTTATAACATCTGATATCCGGTTAAGGGAGATCTCTTCTGATGACAGAGAGGTGGACTGAGGAGGCTCACATATACTCCTGTCTGGGACAGTAACAAGAATCATTCTGTCATCTGTTCTGTTCTCTAGGGAATTCATCTGGAAGGGTAGAGAGGTGCCAACGGGCACGCATGCGCTCCTACGGGGAGCTTTAGGAAGACATTGCATTGCTCCTCTGTTTTCCTGTTTCGGCGCCGGATTTCTGTTTTTTTTTTTTTTTTTTTTTTTTTTGTTGTTTTGTTCTGTGTTCTATATGTTTTTTGTTTGTTTGTTTTTGTGCATTTTGTTGTGTGATTTCTGTGGTGAAAACTTAAGGATATCGGACATGAAAATAAAGCAAGTAAGCCTGAAACCCTTTGGACTGAGTTTAAAGGAACTGCAATGAACTTTACACCCGTTTGTTAAGCAGTATGAGAGAAGCCCCTAGCTGGCTGCCTGGAGCACACTCACTGCAGAGGGCAGTGCCTGCGGGGGACCTAAGAACTGAGTATCTCCCAGGTTAATAAGTGAAACTCCTTTAAAATCCCTTGTCCCTCCACATAAAGAGAGTCACAACCTTTTGGCAGAGTCCCTGTGTTTATCTTTGTTAGCAAAGCAATAAACCTTCGTTTTTCTTTTTCTCAAAACCCTGTCCTCATTTTTAAATTGGCATTAATTGGCTTCAAGTTCAGGAACCCAACTTTAAGTTACCAATTTTGATAACCCACCCGCACCCTGGAACTTTTTGAGAGCTGACTACAGAAATGTTAGGAGATGGAGCATGCTTGTGGTGGAACTGAACCAGAGGAGCAAATCCTGTAAGTAAAAGGAGGGACTGAGGGACTCCCAGCAGCTGCTGAAGCCTTATTTTTTCAGAGAATTCCCTAGGTCTTTCCCTGCAATTTAATGATAATGCCACCTCTGTCATCTTAAAAAAGAGGGGAAAAAGGGGACACTAAATGCAGGAAAGTCACTATGGAGACCCTTGATTTTACATTTCAGGATGCTCCTCTGTGAAAACATCTGGTCCCCTTGTGGGGACATCTGTGGTGCAACTGGTGTAGGAGATTTTTCTCTTATCTGCTCTGTTTTAAAGGCTTCTGTCTGTCAGTCATAGTCTGAAGCTCCTTTCTGTCTGTCGTGTGTCTTTGTTTCTGGCACTTTAAGACATGTGCAATAATGTGTTGATACTATATATTGTTTCTTGGGAATGATTTTACCTGAATGTGTGTCTAAATGATGATGTTTTATTGTAACAATCTGGTAGCTTATTGGGTTTTTGAAGCATTGCAGAATCTTGCCGTTAAAAGTCAGATTCAGATAATTGTTTAGTTTATGATTTCAGATAATTCATGCCAGAGAACTTAAATACTTAGGATGGAAAACTAAAGAACTCTACTTCCAAGTTGGCAAGAAATTTTCCAATCATTCAGTCTTTTTTTTTTCACCAATTTTTAATTGGGTAGCCTGGGAAAATATCACTGTGTGTACCAGTGCATTAATTTGGACAAGGATAGTAAATCATAGTATGGTATCTGTTGACAACACAAGATGTAAAGATATAAAATTTTGTAAATTTTGTCTTAACCTTGTATCAAAATTTTCAACATCCTATCTGGAAAATTATGGTTAAAATGCGTTAGGCCTGAGGTGTCTGCTCAGAATAGCAGTTTTTTCCTGCTCCTTCCAGACCTCAGCCAGGACATAGATTGAAATGCAAATGAAAGAAGCCTGCAAGATCAGTAGGAGACTGATATGAGGCTTAAGGAAAAAAAAAAGTAAATAGTGTGGTATTTACTAATTACTGGTCAGTTATTTTTTCTAGGACTCTTATTTTTTTCCTTAGATCCTTTAATTTTTCTAACTCATAATTTTGATCCTACAGACCTAGGTTAATGTTTTTCTGATCAGTTCTATCTTTGACCAACTGTGGAGTTTTTAAAACATGGCAATGGAGATTTCACCTGCTAATAGCTACAAGGCCTTTACTATTATTATGTGTGCAAACTTTTGTTATTTGTTGTATGTCTATATATATATATATATATATATATATATATATATATATATATATATATATTCTTAATCATATATATGATACAGAAATTAACATATATAAGGAGTGCTCATAATAAAAAAAGCACTCATAAAAACAAATTTTAAGGGATGCCCTCTCTCACCACTTCGGTTCAACATAGTTCTCGAATCACTGGCCAGAGCAATTAGACAGACGAAAGAAATTAAAGGCATAAAAATAGGAAAAGAACTCAAATTATCACTATTTGCAGATGACATGATTCTATACCTAGCAGACCCAAAAGGGTCTACAAAGAAACTACTAGAGCTAATAAATGAATTCAGCAAAGTGGCAGGATATAATATCAACACACATAAATCAAAGACATTCCTGTATATCAGCCACAAATCCTCTGAAATGGAAATGAGGACAACCACCCCATTCACAATATCCTCAAATAAAATAAAATACTTGGGAATCAACCTAACAAAAGAGGTGAAAGACTTATACAATGAAAACTACAGAAACCTAAAGAGAGAAATAGAAGAAGATCTTAGAAGATGGAAAAATATACCCTGTTCATGGATAGGTAGAACTAACATCATCAAAATGGCGATATTACCAAAAGTTCTCTATAGGTTTAATGCAATGCCAATCAAAATCCCAACGGCATTTCTTGTAGAAATAGAGAAAGCAATCATGAAATTCATATGGAAAAATAAAAGACCCAGAATAGCAAAAACAATGCTAAGCAGGAAGTGTGAATCAGGCGGGATAGCTATACCAGACTTCAAACTATACTACAGAGCAATAGTAACAAAAACAGCAGGGTACTGGTACCAAAACAGGTGGGTGGACCAATGGTACAGAAGAGAGGACACAGAAACCAATCCACAAAACTACAACTATCTTATATTCGATAAAGGGGCTAAAAGCATGCAATTGAAGAAGGATAGCATCTTCAAAAAATGGTGTTGGGAAAACTGGAAATCCATATGCAACAAAATGAAACTGAATCCCTTTCTCTTGCCATGCACAAAAGTTAACTCAAAGTGGATCAAGGAACTTGATATCAAATCAGAGACATGGCGTCTGATAGAAGAAAAAGTTGGCTATGATCTACATACTGTGGGGTTGGGCTCCAAATTCCTCAATAGGACACCCATAGCACAAGTGTTAATAACTAGAATCAACAAATGGGACTTACTCAAACTAAAAAGTTTTTTCTCAGAAAAAGAAAAAATAAGAGAGGTAAATAGGGATCCTATGTCCTGGGAACAAATCTTTACTCCTCACACTTCACACAGAGCCATAATATCCAGAATATACAAAGAACTCAAAAAATTAGACAATAAGATAACAAATAACCCAATCAACAAATGGGCCAAGGGCCTGAATAGAAATTTCTCAGAGGAGGACATACAATCAATCAACAAGTATATGAAAAAATGCTCACCATCTCTAGCAGTCAGAGAAATGCAAATCAAAACCACCCTAAGATACCATCTCACTCCAGTAAGATTAGCAGCCATTAGGAAGTCAAACAACAACAAGTGCTGGCGAGGATGTGGGGAAAAGTGTACTCTTGTACATTGCTGGTGGGACTGCAAATTGGTGAGGCCAATTTGGAAAGCAGTATGGAGATTTCTTGGAAAGCTGGGAATAAAACCACCATTTGATCCAGCTATTCCCTTACTCGGTCTATTCCCTAAAGACCTAAAAAGAGCACACTATAGGGACACTGCTACATACATGTTCATAGCAGCACAATTCACAATAGCAAGACTGTGGAAGCAACCTAGATGCCATTCAATAGACGAATGGATAAAAAATATGTGGCATTTTTACACAATGGAGTATTACTCTGCATTAAGAAATGACAAAATCATAGAATTTGGAAAGAAATTGGTGGCATTAGAGCAGATTATGCTAAGTGAATCTAGCCAATCCCTCAAAAACAAATGCCAAATGTCTTCTTTGATATAAGGAGAGTAACTAAGAACAGAGTAGGGACGAAGAGCATGAGAAGAAGATTAACATTAAACAGGGATGAGAGGTGGGTGGGAAAGGGAGAGAGAAGGGAAATTTCCTGTAAATGGAAGAAGACCCTCAGGGGTATACAAAATTACATACAAGAGGAAGTGAGGGGAAAGGAGGAAAAATATGAGGGGGGAGAAATGAATTACAGTAGAGGGGGTAGAGAGAGAAGAGAAGAGGGGAGGGGGGAGGGGGGATAGTAGAGGATAGGAAAGGCAGCAGAATACAACAGACACCAGAATGGCAATATGTAAATCAATGGTTGTGCAACTGATGTGATTCTGCAATCTGTATATGGGGTAAAAACGGGAGTTCATATCCCACTTGAATCAAGTGTGAAATATAATATATCAAGAACTATGTAATGTTTTGAACAACCTACAATAAAAATTAATTTAAAAAAAGTGGATCCAAAGATCTTTAATTCACGTGATTAAAATTGTTCAATTTAAATTGGATAAACAGATAAAAATAAATGTTTTTAAATTTAAGCTTACAAGTTTTTATAGGTGTTCAAAAATCTAGTAAAATATTAATATCTACAAAATGTCTAAAATGCCTTGATTCTAGGACTTTTCCTTCAACAAAAAATGGTTTACACTGTTCAATACATTTGTCTAATATTTTAATAAATAAGTAAAGTAAATTTGATGTGGAATTTCTCATTCTTGAGTACATTTGTTAGATACCAGATTGATTTACTAAGGTCTGTATCAGATTGTAAAAATCAGTCATGTGTTAAAGAGACAAAAATTTCTGAAAACATAAGTTTACCCATAACATTGTGTTTATTAAGTTTTATTTTTTCTAGAGCAAGCAACCATAAAAATTAAACAACTGATTAAATAAGAACTGTTATTTTAGAGCACTCTACTGCCATTTCTTTAAAAGCTAAACTTGGTTAATCTAGAAATATCAATGTAATATTGATGCTATTAATGTGCTCATATCTTCCAGGTATACAAGTCTGTAAGTTAGAAACATTTAAAGAGCATTATATCAAGCTGGTATTCTGAAGTTGTATGGTTAAAAAAATGTACTGGGGATTTATTTACCTGTTATCAATAAGATATGTAAAGTTTTATGTTACTTTTTTCATTGGGGAACAATTTAAATGTATTTTTAAGTTAATCAGAGCCTAATATATGTAAAGGTTAAAATCTTTCAGCCTTTCTTTAATCCATGTTTTAAATGTGATGTCATATGATGTTAGATAATGTCCATGTGACCTCAAACAATTTATGTAAACTTTGTAAAATGATATTTAAAAAACAATGATCAGCTTTAGAACTAAAACACTTAATATTTATAAAGAGGCCTGTCTTACCTGAGATAAGGCTCTGTGTCCCATCTTACTACATGTGAGAATGACTACAAAAGGAGTAGGTCAGATTTTATTTCATTTAAAGTTATGTTCAAAAGTTCTTTTGTTTTTCTGTGAAGATTACTAGGATCTCAAACAGCGCATATAATGTATAACTCAGCCAAAAAATTCAGGGTAGCTATTACAGAAACTAAGTATTTTTACTCTTGTTAAAAAATTTTATTTTTAATTTGCTTATAAGTGATCTAAAGATTCCCTGTTAGTCTTTTACAGAAGTGTTGCTTTAATAACACAACATGGGTTAATTTAAGATAATAAGTCATCACCTACAAGACAGACAGAATAATACATATCCCAATTAATGAAAAGATAAATAATAATTAAGTTATAGATACTAAAGCCCAGTACTCTCAATATAAGGCTGTTAAAATTTATTTGCTGTATGTTTAAGATTAGGATTTAAAATTAAAGTTAAATGAATCGGCCAAGAAAACAAATATTAATATTTTAAGGTATACACTTTATGTTAGCCTCCCAAAATAAGTAAGACTGGAGGTTACAAAGAAGGATTCTCAGACAGGAATGCCTGATAACTATAAAAAGAGACTATTAAGAGGAGCTGCCAGAGGCAGAAAATTTAGTTTAGGGCCTACAGATATTCCTAACCTACAGAGGTAGGCTTGGTGTTTGCTAGTACGATTATCCAGCCCTGAGTAACAGAATTAAAGGTTTCTCTATTAGACACAGAGGTCATACTAGAAAAAGGATTTTGCAAGATCAGATGACATTAAATTAATAAACTGTATCTTATGGGGAGGGACAACTGTAAAACAAAAAATTAAATATTAAGTTGACAGTCCTGATAACTGAGGATATTAAAGAATGGTGAGGGAACTTCTATACGGTGACATGTTCCAGCTGCTGCAACATTTATTCATTACTCATGGTTTTTGTTACTCTCATAGAAGAACCCATTCCCAGATGACTTTACAACCTGTTCTTCCCCAACCAGACTTCAAACCAAGCTGAAATCTAAAAGGCAACTCATGTCCCTCAACTAAATTCTAAAAGGCAACTCATGTCCCTCATGCCATGACCCTTACGTCACCCTCTCTCAGCGTAGAAGAATCCAAAATGCGTGAGGCCTCCCTTCTTACAACAATGGAGCCAAAAATAAATAGACTATCAATATACGTAATTAATTAAGTCAGGTAAAATCAGGGAGACCCGTTTTGGGTGAGTTCTAGAAATTTGGAGACTGTTACCTGAGGGATTTAAATTTCCTCAGTGCACTTCCCTTAATCTATCAAAGATTTGAAAGGAACACATAAGAAAAGGGGGGAATGATAGGCCCAACCTGATCTTTTATTAAAATTGGGAGCCATCTTGCCACAAAGCCATGATAAGATAATTTTGGCTTTACCCTAAATTACTGCAAATTCTGAACCTGCTTGGAATGCCTGCCCATGCCTTGAACTCATCCATGTCTGGCTCTCTGACCAGATAGCAGCACTCTGTGAAACATTAGCGACACATCATAAATATTGGCCTTCCCTGGACAGACAATGACCATCTCTGAGGGTCTAATGGTCCTCACAAATTCTGATGTTGGGGCCAGCAAAAAAAAAAAAAAAAATATATATATATATATATATATATATATATATGTGTATATATATATATATATATATATATATATATATATATATATATATATATATATACTACCATTAGTGTGATGCTTGTCCGAGTTCTGTTATCTCTAACCCCCCTTTTGTGTAACTTTCGGGGCTTTAAAGCTGGGCTGTAGGTAAGTTGGGGTTGCTGTCTTGTTCCGGCCGTTTTGGGAGGGAGAGTTAGCCTGGCTGGTGAAAATAATAAGCTTAGTTTAATTTGATTTTAATTGGAGTCAGTGGTCTTTTCTTGCATCCTTGTCTAAGAGGTAAACACTCCACAAACATGGAGCTGTGCTGGCCTAACGACTTTTTGAGAAACTTCCTCTGAGGTTGGGCACTTGAAATATATGTTGTTTTCAGGAGCTTTAGCTTCCTTTGTTGTGAGACCATCAAAGCTGGCTCTGCATCTATGTGACCTGAAGAAATTGGTTTCTTATTTTCCAATGAAAATGAGGCAAAGTGCTGAATTCTCTCTTTGTAGGTAAACTGTGGCCACTGAAGGCTAAGTGTCTCCCTGTGTGGACTGTGTACCCATTTAGTCATCCTCCACTATTCATGGTGTTTCTTGCTGCTGCACTGGGAGTTTGGTATTTGCTCTACGAAATACAAGAAGTTCAACTGGGACACAGTGCTGAAGGTAGTTCTGTCACGTGTGGTCGGTCAGAGTCTGCAGGAGAATGCACCAACCATGATTCTATCCCACATAGCTTGCCCACTTGAAGATGGCAACCTGATTCGGAACATTGCCCTGAAACCTCTCCATATAACAAGATGCCTTTACATATAAGGGTCTGCTGGCTGCACCATGTCAGTCACAAGCCATTTGGAAGTCAATGGTAGATCCAAATGGCCCCAACACAAATGTTTTATCCCACACCTGCACACCACAGTTCTGGGCCCAATACTCAGCAGGCTCCAACATACTGGCATTTCAGTTCTACACCATTTTCATGAAACCCAGTCAATCAAACCACTGTCTGGAACACTCCTGATCAGCAACAGGACATCCAAATGTTCTCCTCTGACACCTGGTTATGGGAATTTCAAAAATTTCTTGGTATTTATCTAGCATTTTTCACGGATGAAGTTGGAGGCACTGTAGGTTTCAATTCTTTCAAGAACCATTAAATGGTATGGAAGCTCATTTCAATGAAAGCTCTGGAGAATTCTCACAGTCAAGGCTTCCCAAAGATTGGCCAAAAGATCACAAGAACCCAGGGCCATTGAGGTCTAGAGTGTGAGGTCCATGTTTGTTTTGAATCTCATCTATGGCTGCCAAGTCTTTCATAATAAAATCATGTGATATCCTGGCTGAGATTCCCGATGCTCTGTGGAAAGCCACCCTGGGACTTGATCTCAGTTTCCAAGGGCGACCCTAATGCGTGGTCTCCTAGAATCCCAAGAGAACTCATGGCAATATTTCTCTGAGGTCAGTTTCAGAACTCAGTCTGTAAGGGGAATCACACCAGACTTCAAGCCCAGGTGGACCCAGTCATCTATTTCAACCACCACACAAATGACCACAATTAAAACCAAAACACTCCCACATGGCCCTCATCTTCTTCCATATAGACACTCATCATAACCTCTGGCTGGGGTTTTCCATGAGGGGCAAAGCTCATGACAGTGTCCAAAATAAGCTCCCTTACCCCTCATTTGCCTAAAATCAGGGTGGCCTGGACACCCTTCCTGTGAACCAGTAGTGATCAAATATGCCTGCCATTTGTACTGCCCAGCTTCTCCAATATGAGGCCTACTGACTGTTTGGTATAGATTTTTTATGTGAATTGGAGTCATGAGAAAACCCAAGCAATTATGGGCTAGCCTCTGCAGGGTTTTGAAGAACTCATTTGACCCAATGGATCCCTCTTCTCACTTGATGTAGGTCAGAAACCTTACAGAGGAAGGCGAGGGACTTCAACCACAATGACTGCCCTTTTGGCCATTTTGGTTTTGGAAGCACAAAAGGAATCTTTCTTTAGATCCATCAGGTGCTGAGAATCTAAGCCACAGCCTCACACAGGGCCAAGAGGCTGAATCAGACACATCCCTTTTGGAAGAAATTAAGCAAAGAGCCACAGGTGATGCCCATTCATTTCCATTTGAAAACTGTTTTCTTCAGGCTTCACAAAGGGTTGGCCTGAGGCAAAGACCTACCTGACATTCAGGGCAACAGAACATTATGTAAGAAAAGGCCCAAAGCAGGGTTTCTCCACTGAGATTTTACTGGTCACACTGATATCTGAGTTTTCTGAGATGCTCGCCATTCCCTTCAGCTATCCAGTACATGGCCATGTCACAGAGCTTGGAGGTGGTACATATCTTGGACACAAAACCATGAGCCTGTTGTGGAGAGTGGCCAGAATTCAGGAAGAGTACAGGAACTTAGGAATATTGTAGGTGTTGCCCATCCATAAGGCAAGCCACAGTCCTTTCATAAATTGGGCAGGATGAATGCTGTTAAACTTTCTCCTGGAGAGGACAAATCCATTGATGCATTATCTTTTCTAGTGTCTACAACCAGAGATACAATGGGATACACAGATATAGAAACACTTGCCTTGTCAAACAACTTACTAGAAACAGTCCACTCAATACCAAACAAATAGCCTTTCCTACCTATCACGCCTTTCCTACTGTATCAACATACACTAGTTATTCATCACCCCCTGCCCCGGTTATTTTGCGGCAGTGGGACTGCTGCAGATGGTGGCCCATACAGGGAGCCCTGGGACACTTGGGGGTAAGTGACGAATAAAAGCTGCCCATCCAGAGATAGGATGGGAGCAAATCTGCTCATCCCTACGCAGATAGGGGGAGAGGAAAAACGGTCATTTCAAAAAATGGAGAAGATTGATACAGTATGATTGTGTCTTGTTTTATCTCAGTGTATTGTATTGTCTTTGTGATGAAAATAAGGAAGGGGTGAGAAGTAAATTGATAATGGAAGAGGCATCCCAGTGGAAACAAGAGCAATTAGGGCATGTGTTGATGGAAGCCCAGGAAGTCTAATCAGAAAGAAAAAGAAAGTTAAGAAGAAGAAGGATTATCAGGAAAAAAGTTTCAGCAAAAGGCTGTTACTGAATACTTTTCGTTTCCGGAGTGTGTGTGAATAGGCGCCTCGGCTGCCACATGCTCAAGCCAGTCACTGTGCAGCAAGGGCTTTTCAAGCAGTGGCAGCCGGCAATTCCCCGCCCCCAGCCTGGGGAGCGGGGCCCTGTCGCAGTTTGAGTCCTGGAAACTCCCCAGGGCCATCTGTGGCTGCCCAGGATGCTACAGCCAGCCATAGATGCTACTGGCTCCCTGATGTTTGGTCATTTTCAATGCCAATAACTAAGCTACAATGGTTCTCCCACACCCGGAAGATAATAAATAATAAGCACTATTAAGGCTTTTTTCAAATGTAAAAAACCTTGAGATAATGTACTAAATTTTTCAGAAGGTTGTTTTCTTAGCACCTGGTGGAATACTATAGGATTTTCTTTAGCCAGTGGTAGGAGTTCCTGCCTTCATCCCAGTGCCGGTGAGGACAAGGGTGGAAGAATTTCCAGTGTTGCTGAGAACCGGAGGAAACTTCGGCTGAGAAACGGAGGAGACTTTGGATCAAGCTAGCTGCCTTCAGAACTTTCCTGGGCTGTGATTTAAGCTAGCTGCCTGCAGAATTTACATGGACTGTGATTTAAGCTAGCTGCCTGCAGAACTTACCAGGACTGTGATTTAAGCTAGCTGCCTGCAGAACATACCTGGACTGTGGTTTACCTGAAATGTGAGTTAATCTATTGAGACACTGCTTTATCTGGACTGAGACAACAAACTGTAATCTATAACAAATTTTAACTCGGTGTCTTTCTAACAGTGTCATTGCTGGTATTATTTCTCCAAGTGCTTCACCAATTGGCTTGTATTGTGACATTTTGTATCCTCCCTTTCTGTTTGTAGCAGGTTATTTATGGTGTTTCTGTAAAAACCACTGTGGTCTTTATTTAAATTAAATAAAAGGGGGAAATGTTAGAGTCTGTAAACATGTCAAAATAACACCTGGCATTTTGCCAGGGGAATGTTAGAGTGTGTAAACAAGTCTGGATGATGCCTGGCAAAATGCCAGAGGGAGTGGTTTGAGATGTAACAAAAGCGAGCCATTAAGTGTGGAGATTCCTGATTGGTTGACTGCAGTATCTAGTTTATGTTAATTAGATAAGCTGGGTGGAATGTATAAATACCTCTATTGTCCTACAATAAATGGCTTCCACTCCTGCTATATCAACATACACATGTTATTCATAACCCCCACCCCCCGGTTATTTTGCTGCAACCGGACAGCGGCAGTATCTGCCAAGTCAGAAACCTCTCAAGTATGAACATGTGATACCAGGTAGATTCTATATGTGCATATAAAAATACATGTGCTGAATAGGCTACACAAAAAGGGAGAGAGGAATTCACATATTTGTTAACTTTAAAAACACATGGAGAACTATTTTAATTAAAAATTGACTAGATTTATAACTCCTACCCTATATAATGCAAAAGGCAAGTCCAAATATACAACATGACACCTCTGAACTGCTTGTATTTCTATTTTGTTTGGGTTATTAATCTCCATCATATTAGGATTAGTAGTCAGAGTCTAGTAGGGTATGGGTTAGTGTCCAAAATAAGCTCCCTTGCCCCTCATTTGCCTAAAGTCATGGTGGCCTGGACACCCTGCATGTGAACGAGGAGTGATAAAATAGGACTGCAGTTAATACGGCTCTGCTTCTCCAATTTGAGGCCTACTGACTGTCAGGTAACGATTCTTTATGTGATTTGGAGTCATGAGAAAACACAACCACTTCTTCACGTCATTGAAGAATTCATTTGAACCAAAGGATTCCTATTCTCACTTGATGTAGGTCAGAAACCTAACAAAGGAACGCAAGAGACTTCATTCACCATAACAGATCTTTTTGCCATTTTGGTTATGGATGCACACATGGGATCTTTCTTTAGATCGATGAGGTGCTGAGAATCTAAGCCACAACCGCACACAGGGCCAAGAGGCTGATTCAGACACATCCCTTTCCAAAGAAATTAAGCAAAGAGCCACAGGTGATGCCCTTTCATTTCCATTTGAAAACTGTTTTCTTCAGGCTTAACAAAGGGGTGGGCTGAGGGAAAGAACTTCCTGACATTCAGGGCAACAGAAATATAGGTAAGAGAATGGCCAAAGCAGGATTTCTCCACTGAGACTTTCCTGGTCACACTGATATCTGAATTTTCTGTGATTCTCCCATTCCATTCAGCTGTCCAGTACATGGCCATGGCACAGAGCTTGGAGGTGGTATATATCTTGGACACAAAACCATGAGCCTATTCTGGAGAGTGGCCAGAATTCAGTAAAAAAACAGGAACTTAGGAAGATAGTAGGTGTTCCCCATCCATAAGACACACCGCAGTCCATCCATCAGTTGAGCAGGATGAATGCTGGGAAGCTTTCTACTAGACAGGATACATCCATTGGTGCATTCTGTTTTTTAATGTCCAAAACCACGTACACAGTGGGATAACCCGAACTAGAATCACTCACCTTGTCAAACGATTTACTAGAAACAGTCCATTCCAAACCAAACAAACCACCTTTCCTACCTATTTTCAGAACATGAGACAAAACCACAAACTCACACCCACACCCACAAAGGCATCTCCTTCCCACAAGTAAGTCTCTGACTCTCCAGTGTGTCCTCTGTCTGTTGAGCCAAACTATGTTCCCCGAAATGGCCAGTCCTGTCTCAGTTCTGGTTGCCTTGGCCAACTCTGTGAAGTTGTCAGGATCCAGTGGTGAGCCACTACCTGCTTTCTCAGGAAAGACCCTCTTCATATCTGTCCTGGCATTTGGCCATTCTCTCAGCAGTAGGTACCAAGAAAGACTGACTTTCTCCTTGGTAAATCCAAACAACTGAGCCCAGTGGGAGTGGGACTGGGACTGGCTCTGGGTGTCTGGCATCTTGGATCCCAATTTCAGAGAGTTCCAATACCAAGGAAGTGAGGTAGGACACTTCCTTCAAGAACTGAATGAGGTCACTCCCTTGGCAACCACTTTGTCCTAACAGTTGCTTCCAAGGGTCCCATGAGATAGAGGCTGCCCCTACTTCCTGTGACACTTTCGCAAGTTAGAATGGTATATCAACCATAGGCACCCGGGAACATCTCTCAACAAAGGCCTGGTTTGGTCCACCTTCTCTACATTTAGAAGAGAGAGACTGATTCAGACACGACCCTTCATCCTGACCAGGTGGTTTGCCATGCAAGGTGACTTTTGCTCTCTCAACTCCTTCATAGCTGCCTACATCTTCTCCAGGTATCATTTCTGCATGGACCTTTGAGGTTCTCAGCAGGTTTAAGATGATCTACATTCCTGTATTGTAAAAACAATTCTGTCCCTGCTCTTCTGTAAACTTAGATTGAGGGAAGAGTGTATGGTTAGGGTTAATAAAAGGTTCGATTTGGGTTAAGAATCATTCTGCAGGATGAATAATTGTATTGGGAACCTGTAATATTTACAAGAATGTAAAAGTGAAATATTAGAATGAAAACAGAAATCTAGGTAAGATTTGAAGCCCAGAAGGGTATTGGGCCCTTGATTGGGATACTTAGCTTTGAATTATGTTCTGCAGAGATGTCTCAGATAAATCGATGTACAATGGCATAGGACCTTGTACCTTGGATGATGGAATGTCGAAGAGAACTTCTAGTCAAAAAGGGATACTCGGTATTATTTGAAAGATAGTCAGTAGGTTTAGAAAGCAGAGAGAGTATAGGATTTAAACCAAAAGTTCTTTAGCAATAGGGTTTCGGGTAGAGAGTGAATGAAAATGTGAGCACATGTGAAGAGTCAGTCACAATGATAAACTGTGGAAAATATGTAGGAAAGCAGATATTAATAGAGACATTAGTAAATCAGGCAAATGATAAAGTGATTGATAGGATTAGACATTTTCAACAGGCTTGAGGTAAAATATATAATCTTAGGAAGAAACAAATATGTAGTGACCAATAGGATTGACATTTGAGAGCGTTAGGCAACCTGGACATGGATGTTTTTAGTAATGCATACTCACTTTCCATTAAGGCTTTGGTAAAATCATAAGTGTGAACTTTGCTTTTTGTGTCCAGAAAATTACTGTGATAAAATGTATATGTAGATCAGATGACATAAGTATTTATTCCACCGTTTCTGGGAGCAATATTTTGAAGATATATAAATTAGTACTGGGGTTACAAATGGGTGTACCCTGTGTCTAGGAATATAGAGATAATGCATGAATAGACAAAACTTTGATTAAACAATGTAACAAGTTCTAAATTTAAATAATGGATTGAATTGATATCTGAAAATATACAGGAAATCTTATATTGATATGCAATCATTCAATCCAACCAGGTATCCATCTTATTTTAATATTAGACTTATGGATTATCATAAAGAGTGTGTGAATTTTGTTTCAAAGGTGATTATGGATTTCAGAAATAATGAGTTTGGAAAGAAGTCTCATGAAGAGACCAGACAAGAAACCTGGAGGAATACAAGAGTTTTGAATAAGGAAGTTATTGAAAGCAAAACAAATGCCTATAAATTTGTGAACTTTTTAATGAAATATATATCCTATGATGTGCATAAACTGAAGAAATAATAATGTACCAGTTTTGTTAAAAAATGAACGTCAAAATTCACATCATGTCCCATAGGAATCTACAAGCATTGATGTTAAACTGGGACAGTTACTGTAGAAATATTTGGATTTGTATGCACCATTCACTGAAGTTTGTTTTTAGTACTAGGAAACAAATATGTATTTCAGGTGGATGAATATTTTTGAAAATAATCTTGTGAAAAGTCGATTATAAATCCACATACATGTACATGAATGAATTTAGGGAGTATATAATAAGACACATATGTTTCATATTTTCAAAAATCTGGAGAGTGTATATCTATCTATCTATCTATCTATCTATCTATCTATACACACACACACACACACACACACTCAAACAGACATTAAAATGTAGCAATATATATATATATATATATATATATATATATATATATATATATATCATGAAATATATATAATCCACAGATCCAAAAATATTAATTTTATTAAACGTGGATTTATGTATAATGTTGTTCAACTAGGAAGTCACCCATAGTTTGAATTTTCACTTCCAACAGCATTCAGAGGAGTGATCTCTTCTGACAATTTTATCTGCTAAGTCAGCAACCTCTCAAGAATGTACATGTGATACCAGGTAGGATTCTAAATGTGCATATAAAAATACATGTTCTGAATAGGCTACAGAGAAAGGGAGAGAGGAATTCACATGGTTGTGAACTTTAAAAACACATGGAGAACTGTTTCAATTAAAAATTGACTAAATTTATAACTCCTACCCTATATAATGCAAAAGGCAAGTACAACTATACAACATGAATCCTCAAAACTTCTTGTATTTCTATTCTGTTGGGGTTATTATTCTCCATCATGTTAGGATTACTAGTCAGAGTCTAGTAGGGTATGGGTTAGTGTCCAAAATAAGCTCCCTTGCCGCTCATTTGCCTAAAGTCATGGTGGCCTGGACACCCTGCATGTGAACCAGGAGTGATAAAATAAGACCGCAGTTAATACTGATCTGCTTCTCCAATTTGAGGCCTACTGACTGTCAGGTATAGATTCTTTATGTGAATTGGAGTCATAAGAAAACCCAAGCACTTCTTCAGGGCTTTCAAAAATTTATTTGAACCAAAGGATCCCTATTCTCACTTGATGTAGTTCAGGAACCTAACAAAGAAAGGCAAGAGACTTCATCCATCATAACTGATCTTTTTGAAATTTTGGTTTTGGATGCACACATCGGATCTTTCTTTAGATCCATCAGGGGCTGAGAATCTAAGCCACAACTGCACACAGGGCCAAAGGGTGATTCAGACACATCCCTTTGCAAAGAAATTAAGCAAAGAGCCACAGGTGATGCCCATTCATTTTCATTTGAAAACTCTTTTTTTCAGGCTTCACATGAGGGTGGCCTGAGGCAAAGAACTTCCTGACATTCAGGGAAACAGATACATAGTAAGAGAATGGCCCATAGCAGGGTTTCTCCACTGAGACTTTCCTGGTCACACTGATATCTGAGTTTTCTGAGATTCTCCCATTCCCTTCAGCTGTCCAGTACATGGCCATTTAACAGAGCTTGAGGTGGTACATATCTTAAACACAAAACTATGTGCCTATTCGGGAGAGTGGCCAGAATTCAGGAAGAAAACAGGAACTTAGGCAGATAGTAGGTGTTGCCCATCCATGAGGCAAGCCGCAGTCCATTCATCAATTGGGCAGGATGAATGCTGCGAAGCTTTCTACTAGACAGAACACATCAACTGATGCATTCTCTTTTCTAATGTCGACAACCACGGACACAGTGGGATACACAGACATAGAAAGACTCGCCTTGTCAAACGACTTACTAGAAACAGTTCACTACAATCCAATCAAACCGCCTTTCTTTCGTATTCTCAGAACATGAGACAAAACCACAAACCCACACCCACACCCGCAAAGGCACCTCCTTCCCCCAAGTAGGTCTGTCATATCCGGAGTGTCCTCTGACTGGTGGGCCATACTATGTTCTCCCAAAATGGCCTGTCCTGTCTCAGATCTGCTCTACTTTGCCAACTCTGTGAAGTAGTCAGGAGCCAGCGGTGATCCACTACCTGCTTTATCAGGATAGGACCCTCTTCAGAGGTTTCCTGGCATTTGGCCATCCTCAAATCAGTAGGTACCAAGAAATATTGACTCTGTCCTTCGTAAATCCAAACAAGTTAGACCACTGGGACTTGGATGGGTTATGGCTCTGGGTGCCTGGCTTCCTGGATCCCAAGTTCAGAGACTTCCATCACCAAGGAAGTGAGGTGAAGTCACTTCCTTGAGGAACTGAATGAGGTCACTGCCTTGGAAACCACGTTGTCCTAACATTTGCCTCCAAGGTTCCCATGAGATGGAGGATGCCCCTACATCCTGTGACACTTTCACAAGTTCGAATCATATATCAAACATAGGGACCAGGGAACAGCTCTCCACACAGGCATGGTTTGGTCTATCTTCTCTGTATTAAGAAGAATGAGGCTGATTCAGACACATTCCTTAATTCTACCAGGTTGTTTGCCATTGAGATGACTTTTGCTCTCTCAGGTCCTTCATCGCTGCCTACATCTTCTCCAGGGATCATTTCTGCATGTACCTTTGAGGTTCTCAGCAGGTGGAAGATCCCATGCATTCCTGTATTGTAAGACCAACACTGTCACTGCTCTTCTTTAAAGTTAGATTGAGGGAACAGTGTATGGTTAGGGTTAATAACATTTTCATTTTCGGTTAGGAACCATTCTGCTGGATGAATAATGTTATTGGAACCTGTGATATTTATTAGAATACAGACGTGAAATATATGTACATAAACAGAAATCTAAGTAAGATTTGAAGCCCAGAAATCATTGGGCCCTTGATTGGGATACCTATCGTTGAATTACATTCTGCAAAAATGTCTCAGAGAAATCGATATACAATGGCATAAGACCTTGTAACTGGATGATTGAATGTAGAAGAGAACCTCCAGTCAAAAAGTGATAGTCAGTAGGATTAGGAAGATAGTAGGTAGGTTTTAAGAAGAAGAGTGAATATAGGATTTGGACCAAAAGTTCTTTAGCAATAGGATTTCGATTAGAGTGTGAATGTAAGTTTCAGAACATGTGAAGATTTAGTCACAATGATGAACTGTGGAAATCAGATACCAATAGAGACATTACAAAAACAGGCAAAGTATAAAGTGAGTGAGAGGATTAGACATTTTCAACAGGGTTGAGTTTGAATATATAATCTTTGGAAGAAACTAATTTGTAGTTACCAATAGGATTTTCATTTGAGAGCATTAGGCAACCTGGACATAGATGTTTTTAGTAATCCATGTTCACTTTTCATTTAGCTTTGATACAATCATAAGTGTGACCTTTGCTTTTTGTGTCCAGAATATTTCAGTGATAAAATGCATATGTGGATCAGGTGACATGGGTATTTCTTCCAACATTTCTGGGAGCAATATTTTGAAGACGTATAAATTAGTGTTGGGGGTACAAAGAGGTGTACCCTGTGTCTATGAATATAGAGATAATGCATGAAAATACCACATTGTGAATAAATAATATAACTGGTTCCACTTTAAATAATGGATTGAATTGATATCTGAAACTAAGAAATCTTATATTGACATACAATCATTCATTCCAACCAGTTGTACATCTAATGGTAATATTAGGGTTATGGTTTATTATGAGGGGTGTGTGAGTTTTGCTTCAAATGTGATAATGGAAATCGAAAATAATGTGTTTGGAAAGAAGTTTCAAGAAAAGACCAGTCAGAAACGGAGGAATACATGTTTTCTGAAGCAGGAAGTGATTGAAAGTGAAATAAATGCCTATAAATTTGTGAACGTGTGGATGAAATATATATCCTATAATGTGCATAAACTCAAGAAATAGAAATGTACCAGTGTTGAATAAAAATAAACTTCAAAGTACATATCACGTCCCATAGGAATCTACTTGCATTGATGTTAAACTGGGTCAGTTACTGTAGAAATATTAGGATTTTTTTTTTTTGGTGTTATACTACAATTTATTTTAGCACTAGAATGCCACAGAATGTAGAGGAAAGAGCAATGGATTTTTAGTTATAGCACTAATAATCTAACATTTAATGACTCTTTTGGGGAGTCTAGAAATTACATAAGGCTATGTAACATATATTTTATTATTTAACATTCATAAATGCTTGGGATTTTAGTAATATTTCTAGTTTTTTATTTTTTATTTTTTAAGTTGTTGATGGATCTTCATTTTGTTTATTTGTTTATGTGGTGCTGAGAATAGAACCCAGTTCCTCACACATACTAGGCAAACATGTTAACACTGAATCACAAACCCAGCCGCTCCACTTTTGTCTTAACATCGAACACGCCTCTCCCTCTTTTTTACTCACTTTCTTCCTCATTTTTCCCCTTCTCTCTCTTCCTTTTTCGTTTTTCCTTCATATCTATTTTTCTCTCATGGCATTACAAACAGTTGTATGCTATGAAATTTAAATTTGAGACTGTTTTTTATAGTCACTGTTTTTTTAAAAAAAATTTAATAATTATAATCACCTGATAGATATATTACAATACATTTATTATACATATGTGTCTATATTCATGCATATGCATTACATATATTATGTGTATATATATATATATATATATATATATATATATATATATATATATATATACATATATATTTAAAAGTACTTTGATTAGCCTGTTAGAAATAATATACACCAAGACTTTCTTAATTCTGAAGTCTTCCAGAATTAACATCTTACAATGAAAATCAAATAAACATATTTAAGAAAAAAGGTATCATTCTTTATTATCAATATTGATAATTTAATGTTTTTTATCACGTTACGCTGTAATATGGCATATTATATCTTATGAATTAGAGAAATTTTTTTGAACAACCTATTATTTAAGGAACATATGCACTGACATTTTAAATGGCTTTCTTATGATTTCAATTTCTATCAATTATGTACTAATTGCCAAATACTTATTTTAGTACTTTTCATATTCATAATTGATATAAAGTGAATTGTTTAATTTTTCTGGTAATTAGTTACTTATTACAGTAGGGACATTATTAATAGTTCTAAATTTTATAAGTAAATGGTACAAAGATATTTTCATGCAAAATTAAGAATAATTGCATGCTCTAAATGTTTGATTGTTGATACATATAATACAGAGCTTTTGATGAGTCTCTTCCCAGTAAAACATAAAATGCAAAGATATCGTTGGGTATGTATGTCCAAATAAAGATAATGAAAAATACACATTATCAGCTAGAAACTATTAAATAAAAGATGAAAAGAACAATCCAACACATTGTACCAACTTATCAGATGAGGCAGTATTCTGAAAGAATTGCCTAAGACTAGACCTGGTCCATGACAAAATATTTACCAAAAAATGAAATATGAAAAATATAGGAAATGCTATGAATTTTTCATGAAGGTAGGTGGATTATCCTTTAATCTCAATTAAGTGTATTTTCAAAAGCCAGTTTTCTGGTAAAATAAATTTGTGATAGATACAACTACACAAAAGAAAGTTTCTGCTTAGCAAAATGAATGCATCTCAACACTTTTTTAGCTGATTTCTTGCCACTCAATTTTAAACCTTTATTTATTTATTTATTTTTATTGATTGTTCAAAACATTACAAAACTCATGATATGTTATCTTTCATACATTTGACTCAATTGGGTTATGAACTCCCATTTTTCCCCAAATACGAATTGTAGAAGCACATTGGTTACACATTCACATTTGTACATAATGGCATAATAGTGATGTTGTATTCTGCTACCTTTTCTATCCCCTACTATCCCCCCTCCCCTCCCCTCCCATCTTTCCTCTCTACCTCATCTGCTGTTGTTCAATTCTCTCCATTGTTTTCCCCCCATTTCCCCTCACAACCTCTTATATGTAATTTTGTGTAACATTGAGGGTCTCCTACCATTTCCATATGCTTTCCCTTCTCTCCCCCTTTCTATCCCCCCACTCGTCTTTGTTTAATGTTAATCTTTTTCTCATGCTCTTCCTCCCTGTTCTGTTCTTAGGTGCTCTCTTTATATCAAAGAAGACATTTGGCATTTTTTTAAGGATTGGTTAGCTTAGCTTAGCATAATCTGCTCTAATGCCATCCATTTCCTTGCAAAGTCTATGATTTTGCCATTTTTTAGTGCTGAGTAATACTCCATTGTGTATAGATGCCACGGTTTTTTAACCATTCATCTATTGAAGGACATCTAGGTTGGTTCCACAGTCTAGCTATTGTGAATTGTGGCGCTATGATCATTGATGTGGCAGTATCCCTATAGTACGCTCTGTTAAGACCCTCTAGTCCGAGAAGGGTGATAGCTGGGTCAAATGGTGCATTCATTCCCAGCTTTCCAAGAAATCTCCATACTGCTTTACAAATTGGCCTTATCAATTTTCAGTACCACCAGTAGTGTACAAGTGTACCCTTTTCTCCACATCCTCGCCAACACTTATTGTTGTTTGACTTCATAATGGCTGCTAATCTTACTGGAGTGAGATGGTATCTTAGGGTGGTTTTGATTTGCATTTCTCTGACTGATAGAGATGGTGAGCATTTTTTTATGTACTTGTTGATTGATTGTATGTCCTCCTCTCTGAAGTGTCTGTTCAGGTCCTTGGCCCATTTGTTGATTGGGTTATTTGTTATCTTATTGTTTAATTTTTTGAGTTCTTTGTATATTCTGGATATTAGGGCTCTATCTGAAGTGTGAGGGGTAAAAAATTGTTCCCAGGATGTAGACTCTCTATTTACCTCTCTTATTGTTTCTCTTGCAGAGAAAAAACTTCTTAGTTTAAGTAAGTCCCATTTGTTTATTGTTGTTATTAACTCTTGGGCTATGGGTGTCCTATTAATAAATTTGGAGCCCGCCCCCACAGAATGTAGATCATAGCCATCTTTTTCTTCTATCACATGCAGTGTCTCTGATTTCATCACTAGCTCCTTGATCCATTTTGAGTTAACTTTTGTGCATGGCGAGAGAAAGGGATTCAGTTTCATTTTGGTGCATATGGATTTCCAATTTTCCCAGCACCATTTGTTGAAGATGCTATCCATCTCCCAATATGCTTTTAGCCTCTTTATCATATATAAGAATGTTGTAATTTTGTGGATTGATTTCTGTGTCCTCTATTCTCTACCACTGATCCACCTGCCTGTTTTGGTACCAGTACCACGCTGCTTTTATAACTATTGCTTTGTAGTACAGTTTGAACTCTGGTATCGCTATGCCTCCAGATTCAAATTCCTGCTTAGAATTGCTTTTTGCTATTCTGGGTCTTTTGTTTTTCCATATGAATTTCATGATTGCTTTATCATTTCTACAAGAAATGCCGTTGGGATTTTGATTGGCATCCATTTTAACCTGTAGAGAACTTTGGGTAATATCACCATTTTGATGATGTTAGTTCTGCCTATCCATGAACAGGGTACATTTTTCCATCTTCTAAGATCTTCTTCTATCTCTCTCTTTAGGGTTCTGTAGTTTTCATTATATAAATCTTTCACCTCTTTTGTTAGGTTGATTTCCAAGTATCTTATTTTCTTTGAGGATATTGTGAATGGAGTGGTTTTCCTCCTTTCCATTTCAGAAGTTTTGCTCCTGATATACATAAATGCCTTTGATTTATGCGTGTTGATTTTATATCCTGCCACTTTGCTTAATTCATTTATTATCTCTAGCAGTTTCTTTGTAGACCCTTTTGGGTCTGTTATATATATTATCATGTCATCCACAAATAGTGATAATTTAAGTTCTTGTTTTCCTATTTTTATGCCTTTAATTTCTATTGTCTAATTGCTCTGGCTACAATTTCAAGAACTAAATTGAATAGAAGTGGTGATAGAGGGCATCCCTGTCTTGTTCCAGATTTTAGAGGCAATCCCTTCAGTTTTTCTCCATTTAGGATGATGCTAGCCTGAGGTTTAGCATATATAGCTTTTACAATGTTGAGGTAAGTTCCTGTTATCCCTAGTTTTTCTAGTGTTTTGAACATAAAGGGATGCTGTACTTTGTCAAATGTTTTTTTCTGCATCTATCGAGATGATCATATGGTTCTTGTCTTTAAGTCTATTGATGTGGTGAATAGTATTTATTGATTTCCGTATATTGAACCAGCCTTGCATCCCAGGGGTGAATCCTACTTGATCATGGTGCACAATTTTTTTTGATATGCTTTTGTATTCGATTCATCAGGATTTCATTGAGAATTTTTGTATCCAAGTTCATTAGAGATATTGGTCTGTAGTTTTGTTTCTTTGAAGTGTCTTAGTCTGATTTCAAGATCAGGGTGATTTTGGCCTCATAGAATGAATTTGAAAGAGCTCCTTCTTTTTCTATTTCTTGAAAGAGCTTGAAAAGAATCAGTATTAATTCTTCTTTGAAGGTTTTGTAGAACTCCGCTGTTTACCCATCCGGTCCAGGGCTTTATTTCGTTGGTTATCTTTTGATGGCTCCTTCTATTTCTTCCTTTGTCATTGGTCTGTTTAAATTGTGTGTGTCTTCCTGACTCAATCTGGGCAGATCGTATGACTTAAGAAATTTATTGATATCTTCACTATCTTCTATTTTATTGGAATATAGGGTTTCAAAATACTTTCTAATTATCTTCTATATTTCTGTAGTGTCTGTTGTGGTATTGCATTTTTCACCCCCTATGTTAATAATTTGAGTTCTCTCTCTTCTTCTCTTCGTTATCATGGCTAAGGGCCTGTCAATCTTATTTATTTTTTCAAAGAACCAACTTTTAGTTTATCAATTTTTTCAATGATTTTTTGTTTCAATTTCGTTGATTTCTGCTGTTATTTTAATGCCGTCTACTACATTTGCTGTTGTTTTGCTCTTCCTTTTCTAGGTTTTTGAGGTGTAGTGTGAGTTCATTTATTTGTTGTTTTTTTTTTTTCTTTTTTTGAGGAAAGAACTCCAAGAAATGAATTTTCCTCTTAAAACTGCTTTCATTGTGTCCCATAGATTACAGTAGGTTGTGTCTGTATGGTCATTTGTCTCTAAGAATTTTTTTGTCTCCTCCTTAATGTCTTCTGTAACCCATTGATCATTCAGTAGAATATTGTTCATTTTCCATGTGATGTAGGATTTTTCCTTCCTTCTTTTATCATTGATTTCCAGTTTCATTTCATTATGATCTGATATGGTGCATGGTATTATCTCCACGCCTTTATATTTACTAAGAGTTGCCCTATGACCTAATATATGGTCTATCTTTGAGTAGGATCCATCTGCTGCTGATAAGAAGGTGTATCCACTTGATGATGGTTGATATATTCTATATATGTCGGTTAAGTCTAGGTTATTGATTGTGCTGTTGAGTTCTATAGTTTCTTTATTCAGTTTTTGTCTAGAGGATGTGTCTAATGGTGAGAGCGGTCTGTTGACGTCACCTATAATTATTATGTTGTAGTCTATTTGACTCTTGAACTTGAGAAGAGTTTGTTTTATGAGTGTGGCAGCTCATTTGTTTGCTGCATACAAATTGGTAATTGTTATGTTATGTTGGTGGATGGTTCCTTTTAACGTTATATAGTGTCCTTCTTTATCCCTTTTGATTAACGTAGGTTTGAAGTTGATTGTATTTGATATGAGTTTGGCCACTCCTGCTTGCTTCCGTGTGCCCTGTGAGTGGTATGATTTTTCCCAACCTTTTACTTTCAGCCTGTGTATGTCTTTACCTATCATATGAGTCTCCTGAAGGCAGCATATTGTTGGATTTGTTTTTTTGATCCAGGTTACTACCCTATGTCTCTTGAATGGTGAGTTTAGGCCATTAACATTTAAGGTTACAATTGAAATATGATTTGTACATCCATTCATGTTACTTTATTTATTTATTTTAGTTTGGCTAGTTTTTACTTTTTGGTTATTTTCCTCCCCCTTTACTGAGATACCTCCCACTGTTAGTTTGGGGCACTATTTTTCAATTCTTCTTCTTGTAGTATTTTGCCCAAAATCCTTTGCAGTGCTGGTGTTATGGGTGTGAATTCTTTTAGTTTTTATTCATTGTGAAAGACTTTAATTTTATTGTCAAATCTGAAGCTTAATTTTGCTGGATACAGTATTCTTTGTTGGAATTCATTATTTTTCAGTGTTTGAAATACATTGTTCCAGGATCTTCTCACTTTCAAAGTTTGTGATGAAAAATCAGTCATTAATCTAATTGGTTTACCCCTGAATGTAATCCGCCTCCTTTCTTTCGTAGCTTTTAATATTCTCTCCTTGTTCTGTATGTTGGCTATCTTCATAATTATATGTCTTGGAGTTGGTCTATTATGGTTTTGAATGTTTGGGGTCCTGTAGGCTTCAAGGATTTGGCAATCCATTCCATCATTCATCTCTGGGAAGTTTTCTAGAATTATTTCATTTAATATGTTGTCCATTCTTTCGGTTTGAATCTCTATGGCTTCTTCTATACCGATGACTGTGAAATTTGTTTTTTTTATGACATCCCATATCTTTTGAATAGACTGCTCTTGGGACTTAAGCATCTTTTCTGTGTTGACTATATTCTTTTCAAGTTGATAAACGTTGTCGTCATTATCTGATGTTCTGACTTCTATTTGATCTAGTCTATTTGTAATATTCTCGTTTGAGTTTTAATTAATAGTTTCCTGCATTTCTAGGATTACTGTTTGATTTTTTTTAAGATCTCTATCTCCTGGTAAAGCTTGTTCTTTGCCATTTGAATTTGTTTAATTCATTTTCAAAATATACTTTTATTGCTAGGACTTGCTGATTCATGTATTCTCTAATATCCCTTTCCATCTGAGTTAGGTAAGCCTTGAGTTTTTTTCCCTATCCCTGTTTCTGATGATTCTAGGTCCTCCTGTAGAATTAAGTTGTCCTGCATTGTTTGTACACATTTTTTTCCTTTGTTTTTTCATGATGTTCACGTTGTTTTCCATCTCTATTTGATTGCTGTTTTTCTGCTCTATTCTATAGATTTGTTTTGGTTTAATATATCTGTTGTCTCTCCTTTGTGTTGGTAGACTATGCCTGCTAAAGTGAATTCTGCTTGGAAGGAATTGCGATGGCCGAGCTCCAGTGATGTCACCTGTCTGCTATGGCGGGCACCAGGCTCCTTGCCAGCGTGTTCAAATGGGAGTGGGCTGGGACTGATCTGTCTCTGTTTGTTTTCAACTCCCGGTCGCCGGCGGGCGGGCGGTCTCCAGCTGTCCAGTCACACAGTCAGCGGGTGGGCTGTCACTGGTGGGCGGGAGATCTCTAGCCACCCAGTTGCACGTGCAGCCAGCGGGCGATTGGTCGCTGGTAGGCAGGCGGGCACCAGCCACCCAGTCGCACCAGCAGCGGGCTGTTTGTGACCAGTGGGCGGGCGTTCTCCAGCCAGCCAGTCACGCGGGCCTGGCCTCTAGTCCCCTGTTATCTCCTGCTAGTCCTGCTTTCTCGTGCTAGACCAGATTTCCCCTGAGTGATGCCTCTCGGCAGCTCATACTGTCCTCTGGGCCTGCCGTTTCTTGGGTGTGGATGGTGTCTATGGGGAACCCCGGCACTCTATTGTTTTGATTTTATCCTCTTGCCCCTCTCCCAGCTCTGGCTAGACAGGTTTCGTTTTCGCCGCTGATGGGAGGGGAAGTTGAAGGTCAGGTGCCTCTAGTTTTCCCGACGTCTTTATGCAGGCTCTCTCTGATAATCTCTCCAATGGAAAGCCTAAGAGAGATTTTATGTGAATTCCCTGCTGTATGGGAGATGAGCTGAGTAACACAAACCTGTTTTATTGTTGCAATCTGTTGGAGAGTGGCGGTGGTTACTTCTGCTCTCCAAGATGGTGGCCGTTGGTTTCCTTGGTGGAGTTTTTATTGTGGGGGGATAGAACTGTAGCACTTCCTTCCCCGTCTGAAATCCCAAACTCAGCCCAGGGCTCAGTTGGAGGTCAGCCAGCAGGATTCCACAGAATCTGCAGCAACGTTTCTCCCTGCCGGCTGGTCGCTTCTAGGTGGTGCCCTGCTGTCTCTAGCCACGGGGCAGGCCACACAGATTTGTCAGCCCGGATCTCCGGTCGCACATTTGGCTCGTGTTTGAGACTCAATTAGCGGACCTCATTGGTGGAAATCATTCTTCTAGGTTTCGGTGCACACCCATTTTTCTGTAAGATCCTAACAAGATAATTTTTTGTCGTTCTAACTCATTATTCACCTGTGAAGTGGCGCAGTTCACAGGGTGTGAGTGGCAGATTCAGAGACATCCCTTCATCCTGACCAGGTTGTTTGCCATGGAAGATGACTTTTGCTGTCTCAGGTCCTTCATAGCTGCCTACATCTTCTCCATGGCTTATTTCTCCATGGACCTTTGAGGTTCTCAGCAGGTGAAAGATCCCCTACATTCCTGTATTATAAGACCAACTCTGTCCGTGCTCTTCTTTAAAGTTAGATTGAGGGAACACTGTAGGGTTAGGGTTAATAACATGTTTGATTTGGATTAGGAATCATTCTGTTTATGAATAATTCTATTGAGAAGCTGCGATATGTATAAGAATATATAGTTGAAATATATGTAGGAAAACAGAAATCTAAGTAAGATTTGAATCCCAGAATGGCATTGGGCCCTTAATTGGGATACTTAGCGTTGAATTACGTTCTGCACAGATGTCTCAGGAAAATTGATATACAATGTCATAGGACCCTGTACCTTGGAAGATTGAATGTAGATGAGAACATCCATTTAAAAAGGTATAGTTGTTATTGAATGGTTAATTAAATAGGTACTTGTCACTTCCTGTTTTTCTCTATGCTTAACAAAACACTGTTGAAATCTTGAGAACTGTTTGCTAATCTTGTTCCCAGAATGTGCTGTCCCCAGTTTTCAAACTGCAGAATTTACTCTCTCACCTGGTTGCATGCAAACTGCCCACTCCCACTGACCCATCAATAAACTTCCCTCCTTGCCCTCGGCAAGGAAAGTATATAAGCTCTGCTCAAGCTCTTCTCAGGGCTCTCTGCTGTATTCAAGTGAGCTCTGAGCCCCAGCATGCTGGAACTCCAATAAACCCTTTGCTGTTTCATGAGTCAGTTTCTTGCTGGTCTCTTCCTCCAATGCACGCCCGACCTTTACACATGAAGTTTCCACTGATATCTGGCAGCGGCGGATGAGAGACCCCAACGGGCTACTCTTGGGGTAAGTACGTCTCCTATTCCTGGTTTCAGGTTTCAGGTTAGGACTTGGAAAAATGGCTATTGATGAAGAGTGTGAGCTCTCTCCGACAGTGGCTGACAGACGTGTCACAGAGCCACAGGCCACGTTCCTGGAGGACGCCCCAGAGGACTTGGGAAATTTAGTTATAATAGATTCCTCGACTCAGTGATATTTTGTTTTGGATTTGGTATTGCCAGCCAATTGGTTATTGCCAGCTACTCAGTCCTGATCTCAGTGTTGGACGTCCATTGCCTGTCTTTATTGTCTTGTCTTGTCTGTTTCATGTGTCGTTGCTTTCACTGTTTGTGGATCTTTCATTATGGGACAGAGCACTTCAATGCTAGATCTCAGTTTAAAGGGCGACTCTTATGCGTGGTCTCATAAAATCCCAACACAATTAATGGCAATACTTCTCTGAGCTCAGTTCCAGAACTCAGTCTCTAAGGGGAATCACACCAGAGTTCAAGCCCAGGTGGACCCAGTCATCTCTCCCAAATGCCACACAAATGACCACAATTAAAACCAAAACACTCCCCAATGGCCCTCATCTTCTTCCATATAGACACTCATCATAACCTCTGGCTGGACGTTTCCATGAGGGGCATAGCCCAAGACAGTGTCCAAAACATGCTCCCTTGCCGCTAATTTGCCTAAAGTCAGGGGGGCCTGGAAACCCTTCCAGTGAACCAGGATTGATCAAATACGCCTGCCATTAATACTGATCTTCTTCTGCAATTTGAGGCCTACTGACTGTCAGGTGTAGATTCTTTATGTGAATTTCAGTCATAAGAAAACCCAACCACATCTGCAGTGCTTTGAAAAACTCATTTGACCCAAAGGATCCCAATTCTCACTTGATGGACGTCAAGAACCTAACAGAGGAAGGAGAGAAACTTCACCCACAATGACTGCTCTTTTGGCCATTTTGGTTTTGGATGCACACATGGGATCTTTCTTTAGATCTATCAGTTGCAGAGAATCTAAGACACAGCCTCACACAGGGCATAGAGTTGGATTCAGACACATCCATTTGCAAAGCAATTAAGCAAAGAGCCACAGGTTATGCCCATTCATTTCCATCTGAAAACTGTTTTCTTCAGGCTTCACAAAGGGGTGGTCCGAAACAAAGAACTTCTTGACATTCAAGGCAACAGAACATTATGTAAGCAAAAGGCTCAAAGAAGGGTTTCTCCACTGAGAGTTTACTGGTCACACTGATATCTGTGTTTTCTGAGATGCTCGCCATTCCCTTCATCTATCCAGTACATGGCCATGTCACAGAGCTTGGAGGTGGTACATATCTTGGACACAAAACCATGAGCCTATTCTGGAGATTGGCCAGAATTCAGCAAGAAAATTGGAAATTACTAAGATCGTTGGTGTTGCCCATCCTTAAGGAAAGCTGCAATCCATTCATTAATTGGGCATGATGAATGCTGGGAAGCTTTCTACAAGACAGGACAAATCCATTGATGCATTCTATTTTCTAATGTCTACAACCACGGACATAGTGGGATACACAGACATAGAAACACTCGCCTTGTCAAACGTCTTACTAGAAACAGTTCAACCCAAAAAAACAAACCACCTTTCCTACCTATTCTCAGAACATGAGACAAAATCATAAACCCAAAACCACACCCATATTGGCACCTCCTTCCCCCAAGTAGGTCTGTGACTCTAGGGAGTGTCCTCTGACTGGTGGGCCATACAATTTTCCCCTGAAAAGTCCTGTCCTGTCTCAGGTCTGTTCTCCTTGACCAACTCTGTTAAGTTGTCAGAAGCTAGTGTTTAGCCACTACCTGCTTTCTCAGGAAAGGCCCTTCTTCAGAGCTCTCCTTGATTTTGCCATCCTAACATCAGTAGGTACAAAGAAAGACTGACTCTGTCCTTGGTAAATCCAAACAAGTGAGCCCATTGGGACTGGGACTGGGACTGGCTCTATGTGCCTGGTTTCCAGTATCCCAAGTTCAGAGAGATCCATCACCAAGAAAGTGAGGTGAGGTCACTCCCTTCAGGAACTGAATAAATTCACTGCCTTGTAAACCATTTTGTCCTAATAGTTGCTTCCAAGTGTCCCATTAGATGGAGGCTTCCCCTACTTCCTTTGAAACTTTCACAAGTTAGAATGGTATGTCAACCTTAGGAACCCGGGAATAGCTATCCACACAGGCCTGGTTTGGTCAATCTCCTCTACATTAAGAAGAGAGAGGCTGATTCAGACACATCCCTTCATCCTGACCAGGGTGATTGCCATGGAAGATGACTTTTGCTCTCGCAGATCCTTCATAGCTGACTATATCTTCTCCAGGATTCATTTCTGCATGGACTTTGGAGGTTCTCAGCAGGTGGAAGATCCCCTACATTCCTGTATTGTAAGACCAACTCTGTCCCTGCTTTTCTTTAAATTTAGGTTGATAGAACAGTGTATTCTTAGGGCTAATAAAATGTTTGATTTGAGTTAGGAATAATCCTGCGGGATGAATAATGGTATTGGGAACCTGAGATATTTATAAAAATATAGAGGTTAAATATATGAATGAAAACCGAAATCTAGGTAATTTTGAAGCCCAGAAGGGCATTGGGCCCTTGATTGGGATACTTAACTTTGATTTACATTGTGTACAGATGTCTCAGATAAATAGATATACAATGGCATCGGACCTTGTAGCTTGGATGATTGAATGTTGAAGAGAACATCCAGTCAAAAACGGATAGTAGGTAGAATTAGGTACAGAGTTGGTTTAGGACGAAGAGTTAGTATAGGATTTGAAACAAAAGTTCTGGAGCATTAGGGTTGTGGTTAGAGAGTGAAAGTGAACATAAGTTCATGTGAAGGGTCAGTCACAATGGTGAACTGGTGAAAATATGCAGGAAACCACATATCTTTAGAGACATTATGAAATCAGGCAAAGTATAAAGTGAGTGATATGATAATGCATTTTCAACAGGGTTGAGTTTGAATATATAATCTTAGGAAGAAACAAATTTTCCCTTCCTCTCCTGTTTTCTCTTTTCTTTCCAATATACAAAGTCTAATCTGGGACAGAAAAGATCCGTCCTTTATAGGGCATATCAGGACATATACAGGATTGCCTGGAGCCCTTAGTTTGGGTAATGATTTAGCAGATAAAACTACGCATGACATACATATTTTCTCTACAGTAGAAGAAGCTACAAATTTTCATAAAAAATTCCATGTCAATGCTAATACTATACATAAGCGCTTTAAAATAACTAAGGAACAAGCTAGACAAATAAAAAAACAATGTCAAAATTGTGTGACCATTTTACCACAAGTTAATCTTGGAGTCAATCCTAGAGAATTGATACCTAACCATATTTGGCAGATGGACGTCACAAACTTGCCAGAATTTGGAAAATTAAAATATTTGCATGTTACAGTTGATACTTCTTCTGAATTTTTGATGGACTCCCTTCATGCTGGAGAAAAAAAACTAAAGATGTTATAGCTCATTGCTTACAAAATTTTGCCACTGTGGGCATTCCAAAACAGTTAAAAACAGATGTTGCCCCTGGTTATACTTTTACCTCTTTTAAAGAATTTTGCTCAACATTTTGCATTACTCATATAACAGGAATCCCATACAATCCGCAGGGACAAGGCATAGTTAAATGAGCTCATCAAACTATTAAAACGTACTAATTAAACGAAAAAAAAGGAATTGGGAAGGGGTATATATTCCCCAAAGATAAACTTAAAATAACCCTTTTTACTCTAAACTTTGGAAATTTGGATTCATCAGGGCTTAGTCCTGTGGAAAGGCATATGTGTCCAAAAAATGTACATAAGCCCAAGGTACTTTGGAAGGATATTCTAACAGGACAATGGAAATGTCCTGACCCAGTAATTGTCTGGAGTTGGAGGTCTGTTTGTGTGTTTCCACAGGGAGAACAGCAGCCGATTTGTATTCCAGAGAGACTAACTAAAGCGATTTCTACAGATTAAAAGAATATGATTTGGCTCAAATCCATAACAGCTGATATCCAGAACTCCAGTTTGGCTATTCTTACATCTGTGACAAACCCAGGATGCTTTTTTCAATATCTATTTTATTATTACCCTTTCCCATGTCATGAAGTTCTATTTTGTTTTTTGAGCTCATACAAACCTAGGTTAATGTTTTGCTGATCAGTTCTATTTTTGGACTATAGAGTTTTTAGACATTGCAATGGAGATTTCACCTGTAAAATGTTATAAGGCCTTTACTCTTATGTTATGTGTTGTATGTATTATATTACGTGTGCACACTTGTGTTTTTTGTTATATGTTTGAATGTACGTATGTCCATATATCATATATGATGAGCGCTCATGAAAAAATGGATCCAAATATATTTTTATACACTTGATGTAAATGTTTTAATTTAAATTGGGTAAACACCTGTTGAGGATTGTTTTAAAATGTGTACAAAAAAGGAGGTTAACAGATCTGTTTGTTTACTTTCACCTTTTCTTTTCATTATATTTAATAATTCTCTTCAAGACAATGTAAATTGTTAAGAAAATTGTTTTCTTTTAGTACCTTCTGGAATGTTACATAATTTTTCTTTGGCCATTATTGCCAAAATTCCTATCTTCATCCCAGTGCCTGTAAAGACAAAGATAAAACCAATCTACAGCTTCTGCAATAGCCATCACTGAACTGCTTGCAGAACTTGCCTGGACTATGTATCACCTGTATGCATTGTGAACTCACCTGCATGCATTGTGAACAATATGTTGGTGAATTGACTTGTGGTAGTGTTGGGGTATTTTTGCTGATGATGTCATCGGTGGTACAATTTTTCCAAAAGGAGCCGTCAATTAGCTTGGTGTATCTTCCTCCCTTCTGCTGTCATGGTCGTTCAGCTAAAATTTGGGGGCCAACAGAGGTGAGACAAAGAACCTCACCCCCCGCTGGTACAAAGACCTCTCCACAGGTGTGACTGTATACTGGACCTGTAGCTAGTGACGGGTAAGATCCAATTGCAAAGGTACCAATCTAAGACTGGAGGCTGATACCTTGAGGTCAGCTCATTCGATAATGGGTAAGCACCATATGTACTATTGAACAACCTAAGGCAGGCATGGTCCCTAAGCCACATGCTTGTTGTTTAAACAGAGAGGGGGAGGTGTTGAGAGGCACAGCCCAAGGGGCCAAACAAACTTTCAGACTGCCAGCTGATGATTGGCTAACAGCGGCCCCAGCAACATCAAGCTAATTGGCTCCTCTGCGGTGATGTTCATTGGAGATGCTCATTGAGCAGTTTCCCCACCCTTTCAGACTGCAAGCTGATGATTGGCTCACAGCAGCCCCAGCAATATCTAGCTGATTGGCTCCTCTGTGGTAATGCCATTGGGCTGTTTCCCCACCCTTTCAGACAACGGAGCTGCTCATTGTGGGACTTTTTGGGCTCTGCCCACACGACCCAGCCAATCGACCTCAAGAGAAGGAGTGTGGAGGTTGAGAGCTTGTGGGAAGCCAGTAGTGGCAGTTGGGCTCTGAGGGTTTTTCCCGAGGAGCTAATTTTTAGTCATGTGTGGTTCTAAAAGTAAGGTTAGTTTCTTTTGACAAGTGGCTCCTGAATTGTGCCCAGCCAGATTGCAGCATTCCTAAAGTGATGGAGAAAAAGAACCCAAACAGAATAGAAATACAAGCAGTTTAGAGAGGCATGGTGTATAGTTGGATTTACCTTTTGCATGATAAAGGGTAGGTGTTATAAATCTAGTCAATTTTAAATTGAAATAGTTCTCCATGTGTTTTATAGTTTACAAATATGTGAATTCCTATCTCCCTTTATCTGTAGCCTATTCAGCACATGTATTTTTGAATGTACATATAGAATCCTACCTGGTATCACATGTACATTTTTGTTAGATGGCTGACTTGGCAGATACAAATTTTTAGAAGAGGTCACTCCTCCTAAACGTTGTTGGAATTGAAAATTAAAACTATGGGTGAGCTTCCTAGTTGAACAATATAATACATAAATCCATGTTCAGTAAAATGAATAGTTTTGGATCTGTGGATGTTATATGTTTCATGATGAATTTCGATTGGCATATATATTGCTACCTTTTAATGCCTCTCTCTCTCTCTCTCTCTCTCTCTCTCTCTCTCTCTCTCTCTTTCTATATATATATATATATATATATATATATATATATATATATACACACACACACTCTCCAGATTTTTCAGAATGTAAAATATATGTGTCTTATTATACAATCCCTAAATGCATTCATATTCATGAATGTGGATTTATAACCAAATGTTCACAAAGTTATTTTCAGAAATATTCATCCACCTTAAATACATATTGTATCCTAGTACTGAAATCAAAATTCAGTGAATGGTGCATAGAAGTCCTAATTTTTCTACAGTAACTGACCCACTTTAACATCAATGCAAGTAGATTCCTATGGGACATGATGTGTATTTTGACCTTCATTTTTATTCAACACTGTTACATGACTATTTCTTCAGTTTATGCACATCATAGGATATATATTTCATTCACAATTTTGCAAATTGATAGGCTTTTGTTTCACTTTTAATCACTTCTTGCTTCAGTACACAAGTATTCCTCTATGTTTTTTGACTGGTCTTTTCATGATACTTCATTTTATTTTAGATTTCAATAATCACTTTTAAAGCAAAACTCACACACTCTTCATGATAAACCATAAACCTAATATTACCATTAGATGTATAAATGGTTGTAATGAATGTATGTATCTCAATATAAGATTTCCTGTAAATTTGTAAATATCAATTCAATCCAATATTTAAAGTTGGAACCAGTAATATTATTTATTCACAGTATGGTCTATTCATTCATTTTATCTATATTCCTAGACACAGGGAACACCTATTTGTACACCCTATACTAATTTATACACCTTCAAAATATTGCCCACAGAAATGGTGGAAGAAATACTCATGTCACCTGATCTACATATGCACTTTATCACAGTAATATTCTGGAAACAAAATGCAAAGTTCACACTTATGACTGTGCCAAAGCCTAAATGGAAAGTGTGCATGGATTACTAACAATATCCATGTCCAGATTGCCTAATTCTCTCAAATGTCAATCCTATTGGTGACTAAATATTTGATTCTTTCTAAGATTTTATACTCAACCTCTACCCTGTTGAAAATGTCTAATCCTATCACTCAATTTATACTTTGCCTGATTTCTTAATATCTCCATTGATATCTGCTTCCCCATATATTTTCCCCAGTTCATCATTGTGTCTGACTCTTCACATGTGGTGACATTTACATTCACTCTCTACCGCAAACCCTATTGCTAAAGAACTTTTTGTCCAAATCCTATACTCACTTTTCTTCCTAAACCTACTGACTATCTTCCTAATCCTACCAACTATGCCTATATGAGTGGATGTTTTCTTCTACATTCAATCATCCAATTTTCAAGGTCCTATGCCATTGTATATCGATTTATCTGAGACATCTGTTTAATAGATATTTAAAAGCTAAGTATCCCAATCAAGGGCCCAATGCTCTTCTGGGCTTCAAATCTTACCTAGATTTCTGTTTTTATACTTATATTTCACCTATATATTCTTGTAAATATCACAGGTTCCCAATACCATTATTCATCCAGCAGAATGATTCCTATCCCAAATAAAACCTGTTATTTCCCTAACCATACACTGTTCCCTCAATGTAACTTTACAGAATAGCAGGGAAAAAGTTGGTCTTACACTACAGGAATGTAGGGGATCTTCAACCTGCTGAGATCCTCAAAGGACCATGCAGAAATGATTTCTGGAGAAGTTGTAGGCAGCTATGAAGGACCTGAGGGAGGAAAACTCATCTTCCATGGCAAACAACCTGGTCAGAATGAAGGGATGTGTCTTTATCAGCCTCTTTCATCTTAATGTAGAGAAGATTGACCAAACCAGGCCTGTGTGGAGAGCTGTTCTCGGGTGCCTATGGTTGATATACCATTCCAACTTGTGAAAATGTCACAGGAAGTAGGGGCACCCTCCATCTCATGGGACCCTTGGAAGCAACTCTTAGGACAAAGTGGTTGCCAAGGCAGTGACTTCATTCACTTCCTGATTGAGGTTACCTCACATAACGTCCTGGGTGATGGAACTCTCTAAACGTGGGATTCAGAAAGCCAGGCAAGCACAACCAGTCCCAGTCCCAGTCCCAGTGGTCTCACTTTTTTTGTATTTACCAAGGACAGAGTCTGTCTTTCTTGGTACCTACTGATGTGAGGATGGCCAAAAGACAGGAAAGCTAAGAAGAGGGGCCTTTCCTGATAAAGCAGGTAGTAGCTCACCACTGGCTTCTGACAACTTCACACAACATTCTTTCCTCAATGCAGCACAAAGGTCCCTTTCACTCATGAAGAGGAGGTCCAACCCTCAACTGTTCTGTAAAAGAACTTCAGAGAGAGAGGTTAAAGATTCCTGCAAAGCTGTTATGGAGGTTTCTAATATATTTAAGTTTTGGTCTATTTCTGCTTCTAACTGGGTCATTTGTTGTGTCCCATGGACCAGGGCAGTGGTTCCTGTGCCCACCCTTGTGGCAACTCATATTCTTTATAGGATGGCTAAAGTGAGGGACATATGTTCCCAGTGAAACCGGGTTGTATGTCCCACCTATTCGATCTTCAAATGAACCTGCGTCATGATAGAGCATTCTGGGTAACATATGCACCATTACACAATTAATCACATCCGTTTTTCATTTCATGAAAACATCAAAAATGTTTTAGTATATAGAATTATACTGTTGTAGGGACGGACAAGGCAAGGCACCTAAGATAGCACCAAAGACAGTGAAACAGTCCTATTTGGTTGCACCCAGATTCAGACGGCATTGCTTCGGTTGTAATCAATTAATCTTCTGAATTCCAACTTTAGGTAGTTTCAGAATTTTGTACCCAACATGTAAGAGAAGTGGCTCAGAAGATCACACTCTGCAGAAGTTCACAAAAAGCTGTTTTTGTTTCTGTTTTTTTTTTCTCTGTTCTGGGCAAGTTAACTTTTCAAGGACAACTGGGTGGGGGAGAGCTTTTACTTCCCTTTCTTTTTTTCCCCCTGCCAGCTGTTACCATGGAGCCCAGATGGTAACTTCTTTATCTTAGAAATGTTGCCATCTCTGTGAAGCCCCAGTTCAAGGCCAGAGGAATTGTTCACATATTTTGTGAAAAACTAGTAAGGGGGTGTCTAGCTTAGGAGTGCTGATTATTTTTATCCAGTGGCCAAGTGGAACAGGGCAACATTAAAAGAGGAAGGTTATCTACACTGAAATCATTTATAGGGACTTTTTTGCTGAAAGTCCTAAAGTCAGCCATGGTGAAGACTCCTGGAGAAGGTCAGTGAAAACTTTTCTGTGGGCCTGGTACAGAGGGGGGAGACAGAGAAGTCGGGGCTTAGAGCAGCTTCATGGATCTGAGAATGAGAAAGGAGAGATGTAAAAGAATAATGGGAAAGGGGTTTGGGATATTCCTAGCAACAAAACTTGAGCAGTAGAACAGGTAGAGAAGAGGGGAAGAAGGGAGTGAGTATCCACAAAGCCTGTGAGGGACTTTAAATTTTTAGTAACCTGTTTTCAGTGATGAAAGAGCAAATTTAAAGGCCATTTTCATTACATTTGGATAAGGGTCTGAGGGCTCTCCTCAGCTGGTTTGAGCTATGGGTTAGCTGGAAAGAGGACCTGGTGGGACCCAGTGCGGGCAGTGACAAGAGAAGAGAGGAGTGAGTCGGTGGAGGGGTACCTCAGTACCTGCTTCTCAGCCAGGGGGCAATGGTCTGAGAACCGGTGTTGGTTTGGGTTTTTGATCTAGTAATTGAAGGGAAGAAATCAGGTTGCTGAGTTTGGAGTGACAGCAGATAGTCTGGAGAAGAAGGCTGAGGGTGAGGATCTATTGGAGAAGCATAGTTCAGGATGTGAGCGAAGGAGGGAAAAGGCCTCCACATAGGGGAATCTCCTTTTACCCTTTTGAGCACTTGCAGAAGTTAAAAAGGTCACACAGTATTTGAGGATCTAGAGACCCCTCTGGGGGCCATGGGTTTTTGTTATCTAATTGGTCATATGGCCAATGCTGTGTACAGAATTTGATGAGGAGTTCGGGTTCCATCAGGAAGCCCCTGTATGCTCACATCCCCATGACTTACAGAAGAAATTGGCTTTTCCTCCACACAGCTGTTGCTGTTTGTGGCTTTGATTGTCTGCCGGGCAAACATAGTAATCTAGGCTAGCCAACCTGCACCTGGCTTACCTGTCCCGACATCCATAATGTTTGTTTCCATTATTTATGGTACAATAGGTATTTAATGGAATTTTAGTGGGATCCTCTTCATCAGGGATATCCTAATAGGAAAGACCTATAGCCAGCTAACAAATGTCTGGGTGGAGAAATGGCCACCAGGTCCCAAAGTGGGCTATATGTGAGATAGATTATACTTCTTCTCCAGTAGGATTTGTGATCAGCCATCGCTGCTGAAAGGGCTGATGAGGGTTAGAACTACTGGTGGTCAAGGAGAGACTCTATAGCTTCATCCACCTGGCGAATACACAATTTGAAAGGGTTACCAGTCTCTTCCAGTTTCCAGGCAGAGTCTGGACAGGGTGCAGGCTTGAGATGAGAGGCCAGGATCCAGGAAGTGATTCTGTCTACCTTTACCACTGTAGGTGTTATAAGTAGAACCTGGTATGGTCCTTTCCAGTGGGGTTCCAGGGATGACACCTGATGTTGTCTTACATAGACAAAGTCTCCTACTTGATATTGATGTGGAGTCCCCTCATCTCCAGGTTGGTAGGCAGTGGCCAGCTGTTTTCACAGGTATCGCTGAGTTCTTTCAACAGCTGTAAGTCTGTCAAGCATGGTGGTGTGGAAGGGATCGTTAGGTCTTAGAGTTGGGGTTAGGTCCCTTACTGGAATAGGGGCCCCATAGGGAATTTCATAGTGGGTGAGATTACACAAAGAAACAGAGAGAGAATTTCTTGCATGAAACATTGCATAAGGCAGAAGCATTGTCCAATCTTTTATGTCGGTCTCTAAGCTTAATTTCATTAAGGTCTCTTTAATGGTTCTATTCATTCATTCTACCTGTCCTGCACTCTGTGGTCTATAAGCACAATGTAATCCCCAGGGTACTGGCTAACCCCTAACGTACCTGGGTCATGAATGCAGGTCCATTATCAGACTCTGTTACCTTAGGCAGGTCGTATCTTGGAAAAAAATCTTCCAGGATCTTCTTGACCACTATTTGTGCTGTTTCTTTCTTTCTTTCTTTCTTTTTTTTTGGTGGGGAAGGCTTTAATCCATCCTGAAAATGTATCTACAAAGACTAGGAGATATTTAAGTCCATACCTTGCATGCTTAATTTCAGTAAAGTTCACTTCCCAGAATTGTCCTGGTCTTTTTCCTCCTAGGTGCTTTCCTCCAGGAAGCTTGGAATGGTAAGCATAAACCAATTGATGGACCCGACAGGCTTTTGTTACCCATTCAGTCCTTTTGCTGTGATTTGGTCAGTGGAAAACTCTGTTCTTGATCCTTCAGGAATGCCTGCAGTTTCTTTGAACAAAGTTGAGTGAGTTGATGTACATTTTCTACTGACATAGTTAGAGCCATGACTATAGGAGTTTTTACTGAAGGATTTAGAAATCCCACTTGGTTGCCTTCAGGGTTAAAAGTTATTTTGGCCCAGAGCTTGGTGAGCAGATCTCTGCCCATCAATGGGGCCAGGCATTCTGTGATTACTAGGAAGGATTGATGGATTTTCCTTTTCCCAGGTCCATGGTCCTCTTAGTTGTCCAAGCCCGATACTTACTGCCATTTGCCCCTTGAACTAGAGACCTTTTATTTGATAGATGGCCCAATGGGGCCTTCAGGGCTGAGTATATTGCCCCTGTATCCACTTCAAAGTTTACTGGGGTCCCCTACACTTCAAAAGTTACCCTGAGCTCCAGGAGGGGATGTTAGCCCCGACTTTTGGAGTCATCCTCAAGAGTCAGAATGGCTGGCAGGAGTGGCTGTCTCTTTCTAGGGAACTCTTTGGCCCAGTGTCCTTTTTTTTACAGTAGGCACAGTGATCTGAGGCAAGGAGTGGCCTCTGGCGTGGGCCCAGGTATCCCTTCCTGTCTCCCTGTTTCTTAATTTCTGGCCTATTTGTTGTTGTGACCAGGACCTTAGTCAGCGCCTTAGTCTGTCTTTTGTTTTTTTTATCCTCCCTTTGTTCCCTTCTCTTCCTCAGTTTCTCTCTTAAAGTATACCTTCTCGGCTTCTCTGACTAAATCTCTCAAAGTCATATCTTGTAATCCATCTAAGCATTTTAACTTTCTTTTAATATCCGGGGCAGCTTGCCCAATAAAGGCCATTGTGACAGATGACTTTTGATCCTCTGCCTGAGGATTGAAAGGAGTATATCTTCTATATGCCTCCATAATTCTCTCTAGAAACATAGAGAGAGGTTCTTCAGGCCCTTGAATAATCTCTCTTACCTTGGCCTAATTAGTTGGTCGCCTAGCGGCCACACGGAAACCCACTATTAGAGCCCGGTGATAAGTGAACAGATGCTCCCTACCTTCAAAGATTTGGGGGCCACAGTTGGGTTGGTTCAAAGGAAAGCTGGCTTTGATTATCTTGGGAAGTTGTGTCAGTCACGCATCTGGTCAGAGGATATTTTTTTCCAGCTTCCAGGATTATTCTATTTTGATCCCCTGTCATGAAGACAGTCCCTATGAGTTGTTGGCAGTCATCTCAAGTAGGCTAGTGTGAAAACATCAATGACTCAACCAGACCTGTGTGCCAGGTGGGGTGCTCAGAAAAAGGGGGATTGTTATATTTCCAATTATGTACGTCTGAAGAGGAGAATGGCCAAAACTGGTAGGCTTGCATTTTTTCCCCCATGGCCGTCGTCAATCTTTGGCCCATAGGGATGGAGGGGGAGCATCATGGGAGTTCCAGTGTTTTCAACTATTCACTGCTGGCGAGTTCCTATAGCCGGGCCAGCTTCCTCAAGGGAAGGAAGGGCTGTGTGTGCCACTGGGGAGCTATCTGGAGGGTGCTGTGCTCCTCCAATTGCAGAGAGGCTGAGTCAGCAGCAGGGGAATCACTTAGAGGGTGTTGGGGATTGGGGGAAGAGGGCAGGGGATAAGGAGGGGGAGGAGAATCCAGTAGAGTCAAATCTTGTGACTCAGGGAGAACAGAGGGTGGAGAAGGAAGAAGAGCAGAGGGTTTGAGAGATCATGGGGGAAGGAGTAGGAGCAGGGGCAGCGGTAAGGAAATGCTTCACCCATGGAGGAGGAGATTTGCAGAGGTCCTGCAAAGTTAAGATATATGGCGGAATGATCCAGATGGCTATGTGGCCCTGGCTAAAAGACAATATCTCTAACTTTTTAAATTAGTGGGAAGTAGAAAGATCCTTCTAGAGGCCATCCGATTTGAAAGGTGGGTCATTTTGAGGCACAGAGCGTCTTCCAGGTCCAGTGTTTTACTAGATAAAAAAGATTCTGAGCCCTTATGTGGACTTTGGGCCAGTGATCAATGGTCAGGGACAGAGGCATTGAAGTGCTCTGTCCCATAATGAAAGATACACAAATAGTGAAAGCCACGACACATGGGGTCTCACATTCGCCGCTGCTGGATTTCAGTGGAACCTCCATATGAAAAGGTCGGGCAAGCCTTGGAGGAAGAGACCACAAAGAGATTGTCACATGCAACAGCAAAGGGTTTATTGGGGGTCCAGCATGCTGGGGCTCAGAGCTCAATTGAAAAGAGATGAGAGCCCTGAGAACACCTTAAGCAGAGTTTATATAATTTTCTTGGAGAGTGCAGGGACGAAAGTTTATTGATGGGTCCGGGTGAGTGGGCAGTGTGCGTGCACACGGGTGAGGGAGTACATTCTGCAGTTTGGCAGTTGGGGAGAGCACATTCTGGGAACAAGATTAGCAAAGAGTTCTCAAGATTTCAAAAGTGTTTTGTTAAGCATACAGAGAAACAGGAAGTGACAAGTACCTATTTTATTAACCTTTCACTACCGACTATCCCTTTTTGACTGGATGTTCTCTTCTACATTCAATCATCCAAGGTACAAGGTCCTAGGCCATTGAATATTGATTAATCTGACACATCTGTGCAGAACCTAATTCAAAGCTAAGTATCCCAATCAAGGGCCCAATTCTCTTCTGGGCTTCAAAACTTACCTAGATTTCTGTTTTCATACATGTATTTCACCTATATATTCTCATACATATCACAGGTTCCCAATACCATTATTCATCCAGCAGAATGATTCCTAACCCAAATCGAAAATGTTATTAACACTAACCGTACACTTTCCCCTCAATCTAACATTACAGAGAGGAGGGACAGAGTTAGTCTTACAATACAGGAATGTAGTGGATCTTCCACCTGCTGAGAACCTCAAAGGTCCATGCAGAAATGTCCTCTGGAGAAGACGTAGGCAGCTATGAAGGACCTGGGAGAGTAAAAGTCATCTTACATGACAAACAACCTGGCCAGGATGAAGGGTTGTGTCCAAATCAGCATCTCTCGTCCTAATGTAGAGAAGATGAACCAAACCAGGCCTCTGTGGAGAGCTGTTCCCAGGTTCCTATGGTTGATATACCAATCTAACTTGTGAAAGTGTCACAGGAAGTTGGCGCAGCCACCATCTCATGTGACCCTTGGAAGCAACTGTTAGGACAAAGTGGTTGCCAAGCCAGTGAACTCATTCAGTTCCTGAAGGAAGTGACCTCACCTCACTTCCGTGGTGATGGAACTCTCTGAACATGGGATCCAGGAAGCCAGGCATCCAAGCCAGTCTCAGTCACAGTCCCTGTGGGCTCACTTGTTTGGATTTACCAAGGACAGAGTCAATCTTTCTTGGTACCTACTGATGTGAGAATGGCCAAATACCAGAAAAGCCCTGAAGAGGGGCCATTCCTGAGAAAGCAGGTAGTGGCTCACCACTAGCTCCTGACAACTTCACAGAGTTGACCAAGGAGACCAGATCTGATAAAGGACAGGCCATTTTGGGAGAACATAGTATGGTCCAGAAGTCAGAGGACACTCTGGATAGTCACAGACCTACTTGAGGGAAGCAGGTGCCTTTTTGGGTGTTGGTGTGGGTTTGTGGTTTTGTCTCATGTTCTGAGAATAGGTAGGAAAGACGGTTTTGTGGTTTAGAGTGAAATGTTTCTACTAAGTCGTTTCACAGGGCGTGTGTTTCTATGTCTGTGTATCTCACTGTGTCCGTGGTTGTAGACATTAGAAAAAAAGAATGCATCAATGGATGTGTCCTGTCTATTAGAAAGCTTCCGAGCATTCATCGTGCCCAATTAATGAATGGACCAGGGCTTGCATAATCAATGGGTAACACCTGCTATCTTCCTAAGTTCCAGTTTTCTTCCTGAATTCTGGCCACTCTCCAGAATAAGCTCATGGTTTTGTGTCCAAGATATGTACCACCACCAAGCTCTGTCACATGGCCATATACTGGATAGCTGAAGGGAATGGCGAGCATCTCAGAAAACTCAGATATCAGTGTGACTACTAACATCTCAGTGGAGAAACCATGGTTGGGCCTTTTGCTTAACAATTGTTCTTTTCCCCTGAGTCAGTAAGGACTTTGCCTCAGGCCAACCCGTTTGTGAAGCCTGAAGAAAACCGTTTTCAAATGGAAATGAATGGGCATCACCTGTGTCTCTTTGCTTAATTGCTTTGGAAAGGGATGTGTCTGAATCAGGCTCTTGGCCCAGTGTGAGGCTGTGGCTTAGATTGTCAGCACCTGATGGATGTAAAGAAAGATCCCATGTATGCATCCAACACCAAAATGGCCAAAAGAGCAGTCATTGTGGGTGAATTCTCTTGTCATTCTCTGTAAGTTTCCTGACCTCCATCAAGTGAGAATAAGGATCCTTTGGGTCTAATGAGTTCTTTAAAGCCCTGCAGAGGCTAGCCCATTGGTGCTTGGGTTTTATCATGACTCCAATACACATAAATAATCTAAATCCCACAGTCAGTAGGCCTCAAATTGGAGAAGTGGAGCAGTATTAAATGCAGGCCTATTGGATCACTCCTGTTTCACAGGAAGGGTGTCCAGGCCACTCAAACTTTAGGCAAACGAGGGGCAAGGGAGCTTATTTTGGATACTGTCTTGTACTGTGCTCCTCATGGAAACCTCTAGCAAGAGGTTATGTTCAGTGTCTATATGAAATAAAATGAGGGCCATGTGGGATTTTTTTTGGTTTCAATTGTTTTCATTTGTGTGGCGGTTGGAAGAGGTGACTGGGTCCACCTGGGCTTGAACAGTGGCGTGATTCCCCTTAGAGAGTGAGTTCTGAAACTGACCTCAGAGAAGTATTGCCATGACTTGTGTTGGGATTTTAGGAGGACACGCATGAGAGTCGCCCATGGAAACTGAGATATAGGCCCAGGGTACCTTTCCACAGAGCACTGGGAATCTCAGCCAGGATATCACATGATTTTATTCTTAAAGGCATGTCAGCCATAGTTGAGAATCAAAACAAACATGGACCTCACATTGTAGACCTCAATGAGCCTGGCTTCATGTGACCTTTTGGCCACTCTTTGGAAAGTCTTGCCTGTGAGAGTTCTCGATAGCGTTCATTGAAATGAGCATCCTCACCATTTAATGGTTCCCGAATGAATTAAAACCCACAGTGCCTCCAACTTCATCCTTGAAAAATGCCTAGATAAATACCATGAAATTTTTGAATTTCCCATGACCTGGTCGCACTGGGAACATTTGGATGTACTACATCATTCATGAATCTATCAGGCAGTGCCTTGATTGACTGGGATTCATAAAAATGGTGTAGAACAGAGATACCAGTAAGTTGGAGCCTACTGAGTGGTGGGCCTAGAGCAGAGGTGGGAAGGTGTATGATAAAACATCTTTGTGAGGCCATGTCAATCTGCCATTAGCTTCCAAATTGCTTGTGACTGACATGGTGCAGCCAGCAGAATGTTCAATGAAATGGCATATTGTTATATGGAGAGGTTTCAGGGCAATGTTCAGAACCAGGTTTCTATGGACAAGGGGGCAAGCTATGAGGGATAGAAGCCTGCTTGGTGCATTCTCCTGAGAACCCTGACCCACCGCACAAGACAGAACTCCCTCCACCACTGTGTCCCATTTGAACTCCTTGTATATCATGAAGCAAATACCAAAGTCCCAGTGCAGCAGCAAGAAACACCAGGAAAATTGGAGGATGACCAGATGGCTTCACAGTCCCCCAGGGAGACACTTAGCCCACAATGGCCACAGTTTACCTACAAAGAGAGAATTCAGCACTGCTACCTCATGTACATTGGAAAATAAGAATCCATGTCCTCCAGGTCACATAGATGCAGACCCAGCTTTGATGGTCTCACTAGAAAGAAATCAAAAGCTCCTGAAAACAATATATATTTCAAGTGCCCAACCACACAGGCAGTTTCCCAAGAAGTCTTTAGGGCACCAGAGCTCCACATTTGAGAAATGTTTACTGTGTCCCTTACTTTGGGAAACTCCTCTAACACCTCCAAAGTTGTGAACTCCTGAGCATATTCCATTCCAGATATGTATTCACAGATTTTCTAACTCTTCTTCTCTAATTCTGTATTACTTCGGGCGGAGTTAATTACAATAAATTTTTCTGGAAGAGAATAAGAAGATTTTTGTGTAGCACATATTTACATACACATTGTGTTCATTTTCCAATTTTCCATTCGAAATACTGATTCCCTGACACTAACCCATAGCTTGCTAGACTCTGACTACTAATCCTAATGTGATGGAGAAAAATAACTCAAACAGAATAGAAATAAAAGCAGTTCAGAGGAGGGGTGGTGTATAGTTGGGCTTGCCTTTTGCAATATATAGTTTTGGAGTTATAAATCTAGTCAATTTTTAATTGAAGTAGTTCTCCGTGTGTTTTTAAAGTTAACAAATATGTGAATTCCTGTCTCCCTTTCTCTGTAGCCTATTAAGCACATGTTTTTGTATATGCACATATTGAATCCTACCTGGTATCACACGTACATACTTGTGAGGTGGCCAACTTGACAGATACAAATTGTGGAACAGAAAATTCAACCTATGGGGGAGCTTCCTAGTTGAACAACATTATATATAAATCCATGTTCAGTAAAATAAATATTTTTGGATATGTGGATCATATAAATTTCATGATGAATTTTGATTGGCATATATATTGCTACTTTTTAATTGCTCTGTGTATATCTATATATCTATATATATCTATATATATATATATATATATATATATATATATATATATATATTCTCCAGATTTTTCAAAATGTAAAATATATTTGTCTTATTATACACTCCTAAATTCATTAATGTTCATATATTTGGATTTCTAATCAACTTTTCACAAGATTATTCTCAGAAATATTCATCCACCTGAACTACATATCTGTTTCCTAGTACTGAAAACTAAATTCAGTGAATGGTATATACAAATGCTAATATTTCTACAGTAACTTACCCAGTTTAACATCGGTGCAAGTAGATTCCTATGTTCCATGATGTCTATTTTGACGTTCATTTTTATTCAACACTGGTATATTAGTTTTCTTCATTTTATGCACATCATACGATATATATTTCTTCCACAATTTAGCAAATTTATAGGCATTTGTTTCACTTTCAATCACTTCCTGCTTCAGAACACATGTATTCCTCCAGCTTTCTTGACTGGTTTTTTCATGAGACTTCTTTCTGAACACATTGTTTTCGATTTCCATAATCACTTTTGGGGCAAACTCACACACCCATCATGATAAACCATAACTCTATTATTACCATTAGATGTATAACTGTTTGGAATGAATGATTGTATATCAACATAAAATTTCTTATGTATTTTCAGATATCAATTCAATCCAATATTAAAAGTGGAACCTGTTATATTATTTATTCACAGTATGGTCTATTAAGGCATCATCTCTATATTCATAGACCCAGGGTCTATGTATTTGTATCCCCAATACTAATTTATAAGTCTTTAAAATATTGCTTTCAGAAATGGTGGAAAAAATACTCTAGTCACCTGATATACATATACATTTCATCACAGTAATATTCCTGACACAAAATGCAAGTGTCACACTTATGACTGTACCAAAGCCTAAATTGAATGTGAGCATGTATTACTAACAACATCCATGTCCTGGTTCCCTAATGCTCTCAAATATTATTCCTATTGGTGACTACATATCTGTTTCTTCCTAAGATTATATATTCAAACTCAACCCTGTTAATAATGTCTTATCCTACCACTCACTTTGTACTTTGCCTGATTTCCTAATGTCTCCATTGATATCTGCTTTCAAATACCTTTTCTCCAGTTCATCATTGGGAATGACCCTTCAAATGTGCTGACATATACATTTACTCTCTCACCAAAACCTTATTGCTAAAGAACTTTTGGTCCAACTCCTAGACTCACTCAAATGGGTTCTTCAAAGCCCTGCAGAGGGAAGCCCAGAGATTCTTGGGTTTTCTCATGACTCCAATTCACATAAAGTATCTAAACCCCACAGTCAGTAGGCCTCAAATTCGAGAAGCAGAGCAGCATTAATGGCAGGCCTATTTGATCACTCCTGGTTCACAGGAAGGGTGCCCAGGCCACCCTGACTTTAGGCAAATGAGGGGGAAGGGAGCTTATTTTGGACACTCTCTTGGACTGTGTCCCTCATGGAAACCTCTAGCAAGGGATTATGATGAGTGTCTACATGGAAGAAAATGAGGGCCATGTGGGAGTGTTTTGTTTTTAATTGTGGTCACTTGTGTGGCGGTTGGAAGAGATGAATGGGTCCACCTGGGCTTGAACTCTGGTGTGATTCCCCTTAGAAACGGAGTTTTGGAAATGACCTTAGAGATGTATTGCTATGAATTGTGTTGGGATTTTCGGAGGCCAGGCATGAGAGTCGCCCATGCATGACAATACGCCTCAAATTGGAGAAGCAGAACTTAATGTCCAAATCCTTTACTCACCCTTCTTTTTAATCCTACCGTCTATCCTCCTAATCCCAGATAAATACCATGATATATTTGAAATTCCTATGACCAGGTGGCACTGGAGAATCTTTGGATGTCTTGTTTCTGATCATGAGTGTACCAGACAGTGGCTTAATTGACTTGGTTTTATGAAAATGGTGTAGAACAGAGATGCCAGTAAGTTGGAGCCCGCTGAGTAGTGGGCCTAGAGCAGTGGTGTGCAGATGTGTGATAAAATATCTGTGGTGGGGTCATGTGGATCTTCCATTGGCTTCCAAATGGCTTGTGACTGAAATAGTGTAGCCAGCAGACCCTTATATGTAAAGGCATCTCGTTATATGGAGAGGTTTAACGTCAATTTTAAGAAACAGGTTGCTATGGTCAAGGGGACAAGCTATGTTGGATAGAAGACTTGTTGGTGCATTCTCCTGGAGAACCTGACCCACCACACATGACAGAACTCACTCTAGCATTTTGTCCCAGTTGAACTCATTGTATTTCGTTAAGTAAATACCATACTCCCAGTGCAGCAGCAAGAAACACCACAAAAAGTGGAGGATGACCAAATGGCTTCACAGTCCACATGGGGAGACACTTAGACCCAAGTGGCCACAGTTTACCTACAAAGAGAGAATTCAGCACTGCTCCCTTATGTTCATTAAAAAAAAAGAAACCATGTTCTCCAGGTCACATAGATGCAGACCCATCTTTGATGGTCTCACTACAAATGAAGCTAAAGCTCCTGACAACAACATATATTTCAAGTGCGCGAACTCAGAGACAGTTTCTCAAGAAGTTTTTAGGCCAGCAGAGCTCCATGTTTGTGGAGTGTTTACCCTGACCCTAACTTTTAGAAACTCCTCTACCACCTCCAAGGTTGTGAACTCCTGATTATGTTCCATTCCATATATGTATTCACAGATTTTCTAACTCTTCTCCTCTAATTGTGTCTTATTTGGGGTGAAGGTAATGGCAATTCATTGTTCTGGATGAGAGTGGGAATATTTTTGTGTGGCACATATTTGCATACACATTGGATTCATTTTCTTATTTTTCAATCAAAATACTGAAACCATGACACTAACTCATACCCTACTAGACTCTGACTACTAATCCTAATATGATGGAGGAAAAATAACCAAAACAAAATAGAAATACATGCAGTTCAGTGGAGGCATGGTGTATATTTGGACTTGCCTTTTACATGATAAATGGTAGGTGTTATAAATCTAGTCAATTTTTGGTTAAAATAATTCTCCATGTGTTTTTAAAATTAACTAATATGTGAATTCCTGTCTCCCTTTCTCTATAGACTATTCAGCACATGTATATTTATATGCACATATAGAATCCTACCTGGTATCACAGGTTAATTTTTTTGTGTTGTCTGACTTGGAAGATACAAATTCTGAGAAGAGATCCCTCCTCCTAAACGCTGTTGAAACTGAAAATTCAACCTATGGGTGAGCTTCCTAATAGAAAAACATTATACAAAAATCCATGTTCAGTAAAATAATTATTTTTCATATGTGAATTATATATATTTAATGATGAATTTCGATTAGCATATGTATTGCTACTTTTTATAGTCTGTGTGTATGTTTTGTGTGTATATATATATATATATATATATATATATATATATATATATATACTCTCCAGATTTTTTAAAATATGGAATATATGTGTCTTATATATACTCCCTAAATTTATTCATGTTGATGTATTTAGATTTATAATCGATTTTTCACAAGATTATTCTCAGAATTATTCATCAACTTGAAATATATATTTGTTTCCTAGTACTGAAAACTGACTTCAGTGAAAGCTGCACACAAATCCTAATATTTCTAGAGTAACTGACCCAGTTTAATATCAACGCAAGTAGACTCCTATGGGACATGACATATAATTTGACGTTCATTTTTATTCAACAATGGTACATTACTATTTCTGCAGTTTATGCACATCGTAGGATATATATTTTATCCACAAGTTCACAAATTTTTAGACATTTGTTTCAATGTCAATCACTTCCTGCTTCTGAACACAAGTATTCCTCCATGTTTCTTGACTGGTCTTTTCATGAGACTTCTTTCCAAAAATATTATATTTGATTTCCATAATCAGTTTGAAGCAAAACTCACACACACTTCAGGAAAAACCACAACCCTAATATTACCATTAGATGTATTACTGGTTGAAATGAATGTATGTTTATCAATATAAGATTTCCTGAATATTTTTAGATATCAATTTAATCCATTATTTAAAGTTGGAACAAGTAATATTATTTATTCACACTACGCTCTATTCATGCATTATCTCTATATTCATAGACACAGGGTACATCTATTTTTACCCACAATACTAATTTATACATCTTCAAAATATGGCTCCAAGAAATGGTGGAAGAAATACTCATGTTACCTGATCCACATATACATTTTATCACAGTAATATTCTGGTCAGAAAATGCAAACATCACACTTATGATTGTACCAAAGTCTAAATGGAAAATGAACATGGATTACTAAAAACATCCATGTCCAGGCTGCCCAATGCTCCCACTTGTCAATCTTTTTGAGGACTACATATTTGTTTTTTCCTAAGATTATATATTTAAACTCAATCATATTGAAAATGTCTAATCCAATCACTCACTTTACACTTTGCATGATTTCCTAATGTCTCTATGGATATCTGCTTTCCTACATATTTTCCCCAGTTCATCATTGTGACTGATTCATCACACGTTCTGACATTCATATTCACTCTCTACCCGAAACCCTATTGCTAAAGAATTTTTGGTCCAAAACTTATACTCACTCTTCTTTTTAAACTTACAAACTGTCTTCCTAATACTACCAACTATCCCTTTTATCCTGGATGTTCTCTTCGACATTCAATCATCCAAGGTACAAGGTCCTATAACATTGTATATCGATTTATCTGAGACATCTGTGCAGAACATAATTCAAAGCTAAGTATCCCAATGAAGGTCCCAATGTCCTTCTGGGCTTCAAATCATACCTAGATTTCTGTTTCCATACTTATATTTTACCTATATATTCTTGTAAATATCGCAGGTTCCCAATACCATTATTCATCCAACAGAATGACTCCTCACCAAAATCGAACCTGTTATTAACCCTAACCATACACTGTTCCCTCAATCTACCTTTACAGAAGAGCAGGGACAGAGTTTGTCTTACAATACAGGAATGTAGGGGATCTTCCACCTGCTTAGAAACTCAATGGTCCAAGCAGAAATGATCCCTGGAGAAGTATTGGGCAGCTATGTAGGACCTGAGAGAGCAAAAGTCATCTTCCATGGCAAACAACCTTGTCAGGATGAAGGGTTGTGTCTGAATCAGCCTCTCTATTCTTAATGGAGAGAATATGGACCAAACCAGGACAATGTGGAGAGCTGTTTCTGCTTCCATATGGTTGATATACCATTCTAACTAGTGAAAGTGTCAGAGGAAGTAGGGTATCCTCCATCTCATGGGACCCTTATAAGCAACTGTTATAACAAAGTGGTTGCCAAGGCAGTGAACTCATTAAATTCTTGAAATAAGTGACCTACCTCACTTCCTTGGTGATGGAACTCTCTGAATTTGGGATCCAGGAAGCCAGGCACACAGAGCCAGTCCCAGTCTCAGTCCCAGTGGGCTCACATGTTTGGATTTACCAAGGACAGAGTCTGTCTTTTTTGGTACCTACTGATGTGAGGATGGCCAAATGCGAGGAGAGTTCTGAAGACGGGCCTTCCCTGAGAAAGCATGTAGTGGTCAGAACAGGCTCCTGACAACTTCACAGTGTTTGACAAGGAGACCACATCTAAGACAAGACAGGCCTTTTCGGGGGAACATAAAATGGCCCACCAGTCAAAGGACACTCTGGATAGTCACAGACTTACTTGGGGGAAGGAGGTGCCTTTTTGAGTGTGTGTGTGAGTTTGTGGTTTTGTCTCATGTTCTGAGAATAGGTAGGAAAGGCGGTGTGTTTGGTTTGGAGTGGACTATTTCTAGAAAGAACTTTGACAAGGCAAGTGTTTCTGTGTATGTATCTCCCACTGTGTCCATGGTTGTAGACATTAGAAAAGAGAATGCATCAATGGATGTGTCCTGTCTAGTAGAAAGCTTCCCAGCATTCATCCTGTCCATTTTAGTAATGGACTGCAGGTTGCCTTATCGATGGGCAACACCTACTATCTTACTAAGTTTCTGTTTTCTTCCTGAATTTTGGCCACTCTCCAGAATAGGCTCATGGTTTTGTGTGCAAAATATGTACCACCTCCAAACTCTGTGACATGGCTATGTTCTGGATAGCTGGAGGGAATTGGAGCATCTCAGAAAACTCAGATATCAGTGTGACCAGAAAAGCCTCAGTGGAGAAACCCTGTTTTGGGCCTTTTTCTAACCTATTGATCTTTTGCCCTGAATGTCAGGAAGGTCTTTGCCTCAGGCCACCCCTCTGTGAAGCCTGAAGGAAACAGTTTTCAAATGGAAATGAATGGGCATCACCTGTGGCTCTTTGCTTAATTGCTTTGGAAAGCCATGTGTCTGAATTAGCCTCTTGGCCCTGTGAGAGGCTATGGCTTAGATTTTCAGCGCCTGATGGATCTAAAGAAACATCCAATGTGTGCACCCAAAACCAAAATGGCAAAAACATAAGTCATTGTGGATGATGTCTCTTGCCTTCCTCTGTTAGGTTCCTGACCTTCTTCAAGGGAGTATAGGGATTTTTTGGGTCAAATGAGTTCTTCCAAGCTCTTCAGAGGTGCTTGGGTTTAATCATGAATCCAAATCACATAAGGAATTTATACCTGACAGTCAGTAGGCCTCTAATTGGAGAAATAGAGCAGTATTAGCGGCAGACCTATGTGATCAATCCTAGTTCACAGGAAGGGTGTCCAGGCCACCCTGAGTTTAGGCAAATGAGGGGCAAGGAAGCTTATTTTGGACACTCTCTTGAGCTGCGCCATTCAAGGAATCCTCCAGCCAGAGGTTATGATGAGTGACTCTATGGAAGAAGATGAGGGCCATGTGGGATTGTTTTGGTTTTAATTGTGGTCATTTATGTGGTGGTTGGAAAAGATGACTGGGTGCACCTAGCCTTGAACACTGGTGTGATTCTCCTCAGAGACTGAGTTCTGTAACTGACCTCAGAGTAGTAATTGCTTTGAAAATGGTTGTGTCTTAATTAGCCTCTTGGCCCTGTGTGAGGCTGTGACTTAGATTATCAGCACCAGATGGATCGAAAGAAAGATCCCATGTGTGCATCCAAAACCAAAATGGCCAAAAGAGCAGTCATTGTGGATTAAGTCTCTTGCCTTTCTCTGTAAGGTTCTGAAAGAATAAAAGAAATTGAAATTGAAATTGAAATGTAAAGAACCAGGTTTGTAAACTTTCAAAGCTGCACTTTCCTGTGGCAGTTTAGACAATTCCCGGATCTGCCCATTAGATGTGTGTTGAAATCTTCCCTGACTACCTAGTTACTTAACAACCCTTTCCCAGAATCCCTGCAGCTCAGCAAGTATACATCTCAGGTATTCAACCAATCAGTTTAAATGTATACCCCTTCTTAGGGCTGACCAATCACCCCCTGCCCGAATTGTTCCCGCAAATGAAAGTGCTAATCATGCTTTAGAGTTGTTATTTGATTTTCCCATGGTATATGATGAATTGCTAAAGGAGGCTATGATGTATGTAAAGTCCCTGCCCTCTCTAAGGAATGTATATAAACTCTGCTCAAGTTGTTCTCAGGGCTCTTTGTTCTTTGCTCCTCTAAAGTGAGCTCTGAGCCCCAGCATGCTGGACCCCCAATAAAACCTTTGCTGTTGCATGAGAAAGCCTCTTGGTGGTCTTTTTCTCTGACGTTCGCCCCACCTATTCATCTGGAGGCCCCAGGTGAGATATCCGGCAGCGGCGGACGAAAGACCCCAATGGACTCCTCTCGGGGTAAGTAAGGCACCTCTTTCTGGTTTTGGGTTTCAGGTTATGGATTGGCAAAGTGGCTGTCAGTGAAGAGCATTAGCTCTCTCTGATGGTGGCTGACAGATGTGTCACAGAGCTACAGGCCACGTTCCTGGGGGACACTCCAGAGGACTAGAGAAATCAAGGAATACTAATTTCCTCAACTCGTTTATATTTTGCTTCAGGATTCGGTTGGCCAGCCCATCAGGTTTTGCCAGCTACTCAGTTTTGGTCATTGTTCTGAACTCATGTTGAGTTTACGGGCTGTCTTTATTGTCTAACCCATCAGGTTTTGGCAGTTACTCAGTTCTAATCTTTGTCTTGGACTCATGTTAAACGTTTACTGTTTGTCTTTGTCTGTGTTGCGTTTGTGTCTTCACTGTCCCTGTTTGAGTAACTCTCATTATGGGACAAAGCACTTCCACTTCTCTGTCCCTGACACTTGATCATTGGACTGATGTCCGCTCAAGGGCCCAGAATCTTTCTTTTTCAGTAAAATGCCGTACCTGGCAGATTCTCTGTGATTCAGAATGGCCCATTCTCGGAGTCAGGTGGCCCCCCAGAAGGATACTTCTACTTCCCTCTAATCCGAAAAGTCAGAGATATTGTCTTTCAGCCGGTGCCACGTGGCCACCCAGATCAACAGCCATATACCCCTTCCCCCAGCATCCTATCATTCAAACCTTCCACTCCTCCCCCTCTTCCTTCCATTCTCCCTGAGTCACAAGACTGGACACTCCTCCCCCTCCTTATCCTCTACCCTCGCTCTCCAACCCCCAACACGTTCCAGATGATATTCTCGCCGCTGACTCAGCCTCTCCGCCGCTAGAGGCAATTGGGCCAGACCCAAGCACTCCAGGGGACTTCTCTGCAGCAGCAGCAACCCCTCCTCCCCTGGAGGAAGCTGGGCCACCTAATGGAACCCGCCAGTGACGGATAATAGAAAACTCGGAAGCCCCTATGATGCTTCCTCTCCGTCCCTACGGGCCAATGAACCGATCCAACTGGCACCCAAACACCTTTAAATGTAGGTAGCATCTGTCCACTTATCGCCAGACTCTAATAGCGGGTCTCCGAGTGGCCGCCAGAGGGCCGACTAATTTGGCCAAGGTAAGAGAGATTATCCAAGGGCCTAATGAGTCTCCCTCTATGTTTCTGGAGAGAATTATGGAAGCATATAGGAAATATACTCCTTTTGATCATCAGGCAGAGGATGAACAAGCATCTGTTGCAATGGCCTTTATCGAGCAGGCTGCCCTAGATATTAAGAGAAAGTTACAACATCTAGATGTATTACAAGATAAGACCTTGAGAGATTTAGTAAGAGATGCTGAGAAAGTATAATATAAGAGAGAAACTGACCAGGAAAGGGAACAGAGGAGAGAGACGGAAAGGGAACAAAAGGAGGATGAAAGGAGCAAAAGGCAGACTAAAGGACTGACTAAGGTTCTGGTCAGAGCACCAAATATGCCAGAAGTTAAAAAGCAGGGAGACAGAAAGGGATACCTGGGCCCCCGCCAATGGCTGCCCCTGGCCTCAGATCAGTGTGTCTACTGTAAAGAAAACAGGACACTAGGCCAAAGAGTGCCCCCGAAAGAAGCAGAGATGCCAGTCCACCGTGCTGACTCTAGAAGAGGACTAGGAAAGTCGGGGCTCGGATCCCCTCTCCGAGCTCAGGGTAACATTTAAAGTGGAGGGGACCCCAGTGAACTTTGAAGTGGATACAGGAGCAGTATAATCAACCTTTAAGACCCCACTGGGCCCCCTATCAAATAAATGGTCCCCTGTTAAAGGTACTAATGGCAGTAGATATTGGGCTGGGACAACTAAGAGGACTATGGACCTAGGAAATGGAAAAGTCCACCACGCTTTCCAAGTAATCCAAGAATGCCCAGCCCCATTGATGGGCTGGGATCTGCTTACCAAACTCTGGGCTAGAATAATCTTTAACCCTGATGGTCCCCAAGTGGAGTTTCTAAAGCCTTCAGTAAAAACTCCCATAGTCATGGCTTTGACAACATCCGTAGAAGATGAACATCAACACTTCGCGCCTCCTAGGACTGATCAAACAGGCAAACTACCCCAGAAATGGATAAAAGATTATCCTAATGCCTGGGCAGAAACTGCTGGGTTAGGTCTAGCCATATAACAACCTCCAATAGTAGTAGAATTAAAAGCCTCTATCTCTCCAATCAGTGTTAAACAATATCCTCTAATCAAAGAAGCTAAGGATGGGATAAGGGCCCATATTCAGAAATACCTGGCTCTTGGGGTCTTAAGGCCCTGTCATTTGTCCTAGAATATCCCCCTGCTACCAGTAAGAAAGCCAGGAACTGGGGACTACCAGACGCTTCAATATCTAAGAGAGATCAACAACAGAGTGCAGGACATTCACCCCACTGTACCGAATCCATATAATTTGCTTAGCGCTCTGAATCTGGAGCAGGAATGGTACACTGTGCTAGACTTAAAAGATGCTCACTTTTGCTTGCCCGTACATAAGGACAGTCAGTTGCTGTTTGCTTTTGAGTGGATAGACCCCGAAAAAGGAACATCTGTCCAACTAACCTGGACTAGACTCCCACAGGGGTTCCAAAACTCTCCCACTCTCTTTGATGAACCCCTCCACAAGGACTGCAATGACTTCAAAACTGCACACCCCGATGTCACCATACTCCAATATGTGGATGGTCTGCTACTGGCAGCCGACACCAAAGAGAACTATGAGTCTGGGACCCAAGCATTATTTTCCAAGCTTGCTCGGCTTGGATATAGGGCTTCTGCCAAAAAGGCCCAAATTTCTCAGCAAGAATTAATCTTCCTGGGTTATTCTCTTAGGGGTGGCAAAGGATGGCTCACTGAGCCCACAAAACGAAACTTTGTGCAGATACTTCCCCCATCTAATAAGAGACAACTCAGGGAGTTTCTTGGGACTGCCGGCTTTTGCAGGTTATGGATTCCTGGGTTCGCGTCTCTGGCTGCCCCTTTATACCCGCTGATAAAGGGGGAAGCCCACTTCCAATGGACCCCTGAGCACCAACAAGCTTTTGATAATGTCAGAAAAAAGGTGCTGCTATCTGCTCCGGCCTTAGCACTCCCAGATATAGAAAAACCCTTCAGTCTCTACATCGAGGAAAAGAAAGGAATAGCACGGGTTGTGCTCACTGAGACTTTGGGACCTTGGAAAAGGCCGGTAGAATACTTATCAAATAAACTGGACCCAGTGGCTAGTGGGTTGCCCCATTGCTTAAGAGCTATAGCAGCGGCAGCCCTTCTAATAAAAGATGCTGATAAATTAACGTTGGGACAGAAGCTAACGATTATAGTCCCCCATGCCCTGGAGTGCATCATCTGTCAGCCTCCAGAGATGTGGCTATCAAACTCTAGAATAACCCACTACCAGAACCTCTTGCTTGACAAAGACAGAATCACGCTGGGACCCGCTGCTCCACTCAACCCGGCTACACTGCTGCCAGAAGAATCATCAAGACCCGTCGCTCATGAGTGTCAACACATACTGGCAGAGGAAACCAGTATACGACGAGACTTGAAGGATCAGCCACTGCCTTGCCCTGAAGTTGTATGGTTTATGGATGGCAGCAGCTTCCTCCAAGATGGTAAGCGGTGGGCTGGAGAAGCAGTAGTTAGCAAAATTAATGTCATCTGTTCCTCTGGTCTCCCAGAACTGACATCAGCCCAAAAAGCAGAACTGATTGCCCTTACGAAAGTATTGGAACTAGCAACAGGCAAAAGGGCCACCATATACACTGATAGCCGCTATGCATTTGCCACTGCAAATGTGCACGGGGCTATTTACCAGCAAAGGGGGTTATTAACCTCCACCTGGAAAGAAATAAAGAACAAAGATGAGATCCTCCAACTTCTCTCAGCAGAGCAGGGCCCTAAGGAACTAGCTATAGTGCACTGCCCAGGGCACCAGAAGGGAAACGAACCCGTGGCGGTTGGAAAAAGAAGGGCAGATGAGGAAGCTTAATTGGCAGCCCTAAATGGAGTGACTGTGTTAACTTTTTCCACACCAGGGGGAACAACAATCAGGAGACTTGGCCGCACCGGAACATTCAGGCAACTTATCATCTGAGGAGACAGATACAGAACTCTGGGATCCTACAGAGCCAAGTTTACAATTTCAAAAAGCCCACCTTTATGTCAAAGACGTACACCAGCTCACCCACTTAGACTCAGAGAAGATATAGGCCCTCTTAAAGGACCGGAGAAAGGACTTATTATTGACTGACTCACAGAGGAAAGAAATAGCTGAGCAGGTGACTAGAGCTTGTCAAGTCTGCCAAGTAGTTAATGCTTACCCATCCAAGCTTCCTGCAGGGAAGCGCTTACAAGGAACCAGACAAGGACAATTCTGGGAATTGAACTTTACTGAAATTAAGCCAGCAAGGTATGAACTTAAATATCTCCTAGTCTTTGTAGATACTTTTTCAGGATGGGTCGAAGCCTTCCCCATGAAGAAAGAAACAGCTCAGATGGTAGTCAAAAAGATCGTAGAAGACATTTTTCCAAGGTTCGGCCTGCCTAAGGTAATAGGGTCCGCTAACGGACCGGCATTCATGCCCCAGGAAAGTAAGGGATTTGCCAGGACCCTGGGGATTAATTGGAAGTTACATTGTGCTTATAGACCCTATAGCTCAGGACAAGTAGAAAGGATGAATAGAACCATCAAAGAGTACTTAAAAAAATTAAGCTTGGATACTGGCATAAAAAATTGGACTATGCTCCAACCTTATGCACTGTTTTGTGAAAGAAATACCCCCTCCGCCTCTTTGTGTAACCTCACCTCTTATGAAATTCTCAATGGTGCCCTTCCTCCAGTAGGGGACCTAATCCCAACTATGAGACTTAATGATTCCTTTCACACCCCCTTGCTTGACAGATTTAAAGCCCTTTAACAAACCCAGCACCCAGCGATACCTGTGGAAACATTTGGCCTCTGCTTATCAGACTGGAGACGAGGGAACCCCACATTGATATCAAGTGGGAGGCTTCGTCTACGTGAGATGGCGTCAGGTGTCATCCCTGGAACTCCACTGGAAAGGACCATACCAGGTGCTGCTTATAACACCCACAGTGGTGAAAGTGGATGGGATCACTTCCTGGATCAATGCCTCCCATCTCATGCCTGAGCCCTGTACAGACTCTGGCTGGAAACTTCTACAGACTGGTATCCATCTCAAGTTGCGTGTCCGTCATGTGGGTAGGGCTATGGATTCTTCCCATGACCACCAGCAGCCCTAATCCCCATCAGCGTGCTCAGCAACAAGGGCAAGTAATGAATCCTAATGGGCAAGTAGTGTGATCTATTTCACAAACAGCCACCTTATGGACTTGGTGGCCATCTCTCCACCCGGACATTTGTCAGCTTGCCATAGGCTTCCCTGACTGGGATCTCCCTGACATAGAGGACCCCACACAGATCCCACTCAAACCCTAACCAGGGCAACATAGAACACCTTAACCCATGAATTATGGATGTCATCTCCCCCAGCTCAGGTGTAAACTAGCCAGTCTTGACTATTATGTGTGCCCACCTGATTTCCAAAGTCATAAAACAGGCCCAAACCTGTGGAGGACCCAGTGACTTTTATTGTAGATCTTGGCGTTGTGAACAAACGAAAGCTGCATGGTGGAACCCAAACTCCCCAGAAAGGTATGATTCCGGTAGGATGAAATGACACCTGGATTGATCCCAAGAAATGTGCTGCTAGCCCAGTGGTGTCAAAAACTCGCTGTGGAAAGAATACTCTATGTTACCCCCTCAATATAACTTTCACTTCCAAAGGAAGGGGCTACCTCAGAAAAACCTGGCCTATGGGAAATACGTGGGGAATGCGATTCTATATTTATGGCCCAGGTGATGAATTTGGTCTCTGGTTCACCGTCTGGCTTAAAAAGAAAGAAAATCCCACAGCAATAGGACGCAATCCCCTCAAGCCAGGAATTAAGCCTCCTAAACCTTCCATGCCTAGATCTACCAGAACCCCTCTACCATCTAATACTTCCTGGATTCCGTCTTTGCCTACTTCCCCAGTCCAGAGTACATCTGACTCCTCCCCCTGTGAACTAATTAAAGGAACCTTTATGGTACTGAACTCCACACAGTCAGAACTCCTTGTATTTCAGCCCAGGTCTTTGACAACCCTGTAAATTATTGTGTAATGGTGCAGATACTCTCCAGGGTACTCTATCATAATGCCTAATCATTTGAAGGTCTACTAGGGGGACAAACAACCCGATATCAAGGGGAACCATTGTCCTTTACTCTAGCCATCCTATTGGGGATAGGAGCTGCTGCAGGAGTGGGTATGGGAACAGCTTCTATGATGCGTGGTTAACAACAAATGGCCCAATTAGAAACAGCAATAAATCAAGACTTGAAGACGTTAGAGACCTCCGTCACAGCTTTGCAGGAATCCTTAACCTCTCTCTCTGAAGTTGTTTTACAGAACAGGTGAGGATTAGACCTCCTCTTGATGAGGGAGAGGGCCTCTGTGTTGCACTGAGAGAAGAATGTTGTTTTTATGCTGACCATATTGGAGTTGCAAAATAATTCATGAGTAAATTAAGAAAATACCTTGAAGAGCGCCAGAGAGAATGGGAGATTCAACAAGGGTGCTTTGAGTCATGGTTAACCCAGTACCCCTGGTAACTACACTAATATCAGACTTAGCTGGACCCCTGATCATCCTTATGGTGTTGCTAACTGTGGGACCTTGTTTGCTTAACCACATAGTTTCCTTTCTCCAGGCTCAGATTAGGCAGGTGAAACTCATGATAATCAGACAGAAATATGCTGCACTGGTAGGAATAGAATGTGAAACCCCACAATAATTTTGATTCATTACTTTTAAGATTAAAAGTAGTCAGAAAAAGGGGTGGGAAATGAAAGAATAAAAGAAATTGAAATTGAAACGTAAAGAACCAGGTTTTGTACATTTTCCAAGCTGCACTCAGAACCTGAAATTCCTGTGGCACTTAAGACAATTCCCGGATCTTCCCATTAGATGTGTGTTGAAATCTTCCCTGACCACCTCGTTACTTAACCACCCCTTCCCAGAAACCATGCAGATCTGCACGTATACATCTCAGTGCTTCAACCAATCAGTTTAAATGTATACTCCTTCTCACGGCTGACCAATCACCCGCTGCCCAACCTGTTCCCGCCAATGAATGTGCTAATCATGTTTTAGAGTTATTATTTGATTTTCCCGCGGTATATGATGATTTTCTAAAGGAGGCTATGATGTATGTAAAGTCCCTGCCCTCTCTAAAGAATGTATATAAACTCTGCTCAAGTTGTTCTCGGGGCTCTTTGTTCTTTGCTCCTCTGAAGTGAGCTCTGAGCCTCAGCATGCTGGACCCCCAATAAACCCTTTGCTGTGGCATGAGACAGTCTCTTGGTGGTCTTTTCCTCCGAAGTTCGCCCGACCTTTTCAGTTCCTGACTTCCGTCGAGTGAGAATAGGGATCATTTGGGTCAAATGAGTTCTTCAAAGCCCTACAGTGGATAGCCCATAGGTGCTTGGGTTTTCTCATGACTCCAAATCACATAGAAAATCTACACCTGACAGTCATTAGGCCTCAAATTGGAGAAGCAGAGCAGTATTAAAGGCAGGCTTATTTGATCACTCCTGGTTCAAAGGAAGGGTGTTTAGGCCACCCTGACTTTTGGCAAATGAGGGGCAATGGAGCTTATTTTGGACACTGTCTTGGGCTGCACCCCTCATGGAAACTTCCAGCCAGAGGTTATGATGCGTGTCTGTGTAGAAGAAGATGAGGCCCATGTGGGAGTGTTTTGATTTAAATTGTGGTCATATGTGTGGTTGCTGGAAGAGATTACTGGGTCCTCCTGGGCCTGAACTCTGGTGTGACTCCTTTTAGACACTGTGTCCTGGAACTGAGCTTAGTGAAGTATTGCCATGAGTTGTGTTGGGATTTGAGGAGGCCATGCATGAGAGTCGCCCTTTGAACCTGAGATGTACGCCCAGGGTAGCTTTCCACAGAGCACTGGGAATCTCAGTCAGGATACCACAAGATTTTATTCTGAAAGACTTGGCAGCCATAGTTGAGATCAAAACACTCATGGATCTCAATTGTAGACCTCAATGAGCCTGGCTTCAGGTGACCTTTTGGACACTCTTTGGGAAGCCTTGCCTGTGAGAGTTCTCCAGAGTTTTCATTGAAATGATCATACTCACCATTTAATGGTTCCTGCATGAATTGAAATCCACTGTGCCTCCAACTTCATCCTTGATAAATGGCTAGATAAATAGTTTAAATTTTTGAAATTCCCATGAACAGGTGGCATACAGAACCTTTGGATGTCCTATTTCTGATCATGAGTGTACCAGACAGTGCCTTGATTGATTGGGTTTAATGAAAATGGTGTAGAACCGAGATGCCAGTAATTTGGAGCCTGATGAGTAGAGGGCCTAGAGCAGCGGTAGGCAGGTGTGTGATAAAACATATGTGATGGGGCCATGTGGATCTGCCTTTGGATTCCAAATGTCATGAGACGGACATGGTGCAGCCAGGAGACCATTATAAGTAAACACATCTTGTTATATGGAGAGGTTTTAGGGTAATTTACAGAATCAGGTTGCTATGGTCAAGGGAGCAAGCTATGTGGTATAGAGGCCGGTTTCATGAATGCTCATGTGTGAGCCACCACATGTGATAGAACTCCCTCCAGAACTGTGTCCCAGTTGAACTCCTTGTATTTCATGAAGCAAATACAAAACTCGCAGTGCAGCAGCAAGAAACACCAGGAAAAGTGGAGGATTACTAAATGGCTTCACAGTCCACACGGGCAGACACTTAGACCACTGTGTCCCAGTTGAACTCCATGTATTTCGTGAAGCAAATACCAAAGTTGCAGTGCAGCAGCAAGAAACACAATGAAGAGTGGAAGAGGAACAAATGAATATACAGTCCACGCGGGGACACACTTATCCCCAAGTGGCCATAGTATACCTACAAAGAGAGAATTCAGCACTGCTCCCTCATGTTCATTGGAATATTACAATTTATGTCCTCCAGGTCACATAGATGCTGACCCAGCTTTGATCGTCTCACTAGAAGGAAGCAAAAGCTCCTGAAAACAACATATATTTCAAGTGCCCAAACTCAGAGGCAGTTTCTCAAGAAGTCTTTAGGCCAGCAGAGCTCTGTGATTGTGGAGTGCTTACCCTGTCCCTTACTTTTGAAAACTCCTCTACCACCTCCATGGTTGTGAACTCCTGATCAAATTCCATTTCAGATATGTATTCACATATTTTCTATCTCTTTTCCTCTAATTGTGTCTTACTTGGGGCGAAGGTAATGTCAAGGGATTGTTCTGGATGAGAGTGGGAAGATTTTTCTGAAGCACATATTTGCATACACATTGGATTCATTTTCCTATTTTCCATTCGAAATACTGAATCACTGACATTAACAAATACCCTACTAGACTCTGACTACTAATCCTAATATGTTGGAGAAAAATACCCCCAAAAGAATAGAACTACAAGCAGTTCAGAGGAGGCATGGTGGATAGTTGGGCTTGCCTTTTGAATTATATAGTGTAGGAGTTTTAAATCTTGTCAATTTTTTTTGAAATAGTTCTCCATGTATTTTAAAAGTTAAGAAATATGTGAATTCCTGTCTCCCTTATTCTGAAGCCTATTCAGCACCTGTATTTTTATATGCACATTTAGAATCCTACCTGTTACCACACGTACGTTGTTGTGTGGTGGCTGAATTGGCAGATACAAATTGTGAAAAGGGATCACTCCTCCTAAACGCTGTTGGAACTGAAAATTCAACCTGTGGGTGAGCTTCCTAGTTGAACAACATTATACATAAATCGATGTTCAGTAAAATGAATTTATTTGGATCTGTGGATGATATATATTTCATGGTGATTTTAAATTGGCATATAGTGCTACTTTTTAATGTCTGTGAATGTTTGTGTGTGTGTGTGTATATATATATATATATATATATATATATATATATATATATATATATATACATACACACACTCTCCAGATTTTTCAAAATATGAAATATATGTGTATTATTTTACACATCCTAAATTTTTCATATTCATGAATGTGGATTTATAATCATCTTTTCACAAGATTATTCTCAGAAATATTCACATACCCTACTAGACTCTGACTACTAATCCTAATATGATGGAGAAAAGTAACGCAAACAGAATAGAAATACAAGCATTTCAGAGGAGGCATGTTGTATATTTGGACTTGCCTTTTGCATGATAAATGGTAGGTGTTATAAATCTGGTCAATTTTCAATTGAAATAGTTCTCCATGTGTTTTTTAAATTAACAAATATATGAATTCCTGTCCCTTTCTCTGTAGCCTATTCATCACATGTATTTTTATATGCATTTATAGTATCCTACCTGGTATCACATGTACATTTTTGTGAGTTGGCTGACTTGGTAGATACAAATTGTGAGAAGAGATCACTCCTCCAAATCGTTGTTGGAACTGAAAATTCCACCTATAGGGGAGCTTCCTAGTAGAAAAACATTATACATAAACTCATGTTCAGTAAAATAAATATTTTTGCATCTTTGGATGATATATATTTATAGATGAATTTTGAGTGGCATATATATTGCTACTTTTTAATGTCTGTGTGTGTGTTTTGTGTAAATATATATATATATATATATATATATATATATATATATATATATATATATATACACTCTCCAGATTTTTGAAAATATGAAATATATGTGTCTTATTTACACTCGCTAAATTTATCCATGTTCATGGACTTGGATTTATAATCAACTTTTCACAAGATTATTCTCAGAAATATTCATCCACCTGAAAAACAGATTTAACTAATATTTCTACAGTAACTGACCAAGTTTAACATCAATGCACCTCGATTCCGATATGACAAGCTGTGCATTTTGACGTTCATTTTTATTAAACCCTGGTACATTAATATTTATTCGTATTATGGACATCATAGGATATATATTTCATCCACAAATTCACAAATTTATGGGCATTTGTTTCACTTTCAATCAATTCCTGCTTCAGAACACATGTATTCCTCCAGGTGTCTTGACTGGTCTTTTCATGTGACTTCTACCCAAACACATTATTTTCGATTTCCATAATCAATTTTGAAGCAAAACTCACACCCTTTATGATAAACCATAACCCTAATATTACAAATAGATGTATAATTGGTTTGAATGAATGTATGTTTATCAATATAAAATTTTCTTTATATTTTCAGATATCACTTCAATCCATTTTTTAAAGTTGAAACCAATTATATTCTTTATTCACACTATTGTCTATTCATACATTTTCTCTATATTCAGAGACACAGGGTGCACGTATTTGTACCCCCAATACTAATTTATATGTCTTCAACATATTGCTTCCAGAAATGGTGGAAGAAATACTCATGTCACCTGATATAAATATACATTTTTTCAGTGTAATATTCTGGACACAAAACGCAAATGTCACACTTATGATTGTACCAAATCCTAAATAGGAAGTGAGCATGGATTACTAAAACCATCCATGTCCAGGTTGCCTAATGCTCTCAAATGTCTATCCTGTCGGTGACTACATATTTGTTTCTTCCTAAGATTATATATTAAATCTCAACCTGTTGAAAATGTCTAATCCTATCACTCACTTTATACTTTGCCTGATTTCCTAATGTTTCTATTGATAAATGCTTTCCTACATATTTTTTCCAGTTCATCACTGTGACCAACTCTTCACATGTGCTGACATTTACATTCACTCTCTAACCAAAACTCTATTGCTAAAGTACTTTTGGTGCAAATCCTATTCTCACTCTTCTTTCTAAACCTACACTATCTTCCTAATCCTACCGACTATCCCTTTTTGACTGGATGTTTTCTTACACATTCAATCAACCAAGGTACATGGTCCTTTGCCATTATATATCGATTTATCTGAGATATCTGTGCAGAACATTGTTCAAAGCTAAGTTTCCCACTCCAGTGCCCAGTGCACTTCTGGGCTTCAAATCTTATCTAGAATTCCATTGTCATACTTATATTTCACCTCTATATTCTTATAATTACCACAGGATCCCAATATTCTTATTCATCCAGCAGAATGATTCCTAACACAAATCGAACCTGTTATTAACCCTAACCATATACTGTTCCCTCAATCTATCTTTACAAAAGAGCAGGACTGAGTTGGTCTTACAATACAAAAATGTAGGGAGACTTTCACCTGCTGAGAAGCTCAAAGGTCTATGCAGATATAATCCCTGGAGAAGATATAGGGAACTATGAAGTACCTGAGAGAGAAAAAGTCATCTTCAATTGCAAACAACCTGGTCATGATGAAGGGATGTGTCTGAATCAGCCTCTATCTTCTTAATGTAGAGAAGATGGACCAAACCAGGCCTATGTAGAGAGCTGTTCCCAGGTGCCTATGGTTGATATAACTTTCTATCTTGTGAAATTGTAACAGGAAATAGGGGCAGCCTCCATCTCATGAGACCCTTGGAAGCAACTGTTAGGACAAAGTGGTTGCAAAGGCAGCAAATTCAATCAGTTCCAGAAAGAAGTGACCTCATCTAATTTTCTTGGTGAAGGAACACTCTAAACTTGGAATCCAGGCACCCAGAGGCAGTCCCAGTTCCAGTCCCAGTGGGCTCACTTGTTTAGATTTACAGAGGACAGAGTCCGTCTTTCTTGGTAAATACTGATGTGAGTATGGCCAAATGCCAGGTGAGCTCTGAAGAGGGGCCTTTCCTGAGAAAGCAGGTAGTGTCTCACTGCTGGTCCCGGACAATTTCACAGAGTTAGCCAAAGAGACCTGATCTGAGACAGGACAGGCCGTTTCGGGGGAACATAAAATGGTCCACCAGTCAGAGGGCTCTCCAGATAGTCACATACCTACTTGGAGGAAGGAGGTGCCTTTGTGGTTGTGGGTGTGAGTTTGTGGTTTTGTCTCATGTTCTGAGAATAGGTAGGAAAGGCAGTTTGTTTGGTTTGGAATGGACTGTGTCTACTGAGTCCTTTGACAAGGCAAGTGTTTCTATGTCTGTGTATCCCACTGTGTCTGTGGTTGTAGACAGTAGAAAAGAGAATGCATCAATGGATTTGTCATGTCTAGTAGAAAGCTTCTCAGCATTCATCCTGCCTAATTTATGAATGGACTGTGGATTGCCTTATGGATGTGCAACACCTACTATCTTCCAAAGTTCCTGTTTTCTTCGTAGAATTATGGCCACTCTTCAGAATAGGCTTATGATTTTATGTCCACCAAATGAACCACCTCCAAGATCTGTGACATGGCTATGTACTGGATAGCTGAAGGGAATTAGAGCATGTCAGAAAACACAGATATCATTGGGACCAGGAGAGTCTCAATGGAGAAACCCTGCTTTGGGTCTTTTGCTTACCTATTTGTCTGTTGCCCTGAATGTCAGGAAGTTCTTTGACTCAGGCCACCCCTTTTTGAAGCCTGAAGAAAACAGTTTTCAAATGAAAATGAATGGGCATCACCTTGGGCTCTTTGCTTAATTGCTTTAGAATGGGATGTGTCTGAATCAGCCTCTTGGCCCTGTGTGAGGCTGTGGCTTTGATTCTCAGCACCTGATGGGTCTAAAGAAGGATCCCATGTGTGCATCCAAAACCAAAATGGCCAAAAGAGCGGTCATTGTGGATGGAGTCTCTCGTCTTCCTCTGTAATGTTTCTGCCTCCATCAAGTGAGAATAGGGATCCTTTGGGTCAAATGAGTTCTTCAAAGCCCTGCAGAGTCTAGCCCATAGGTGCTTGGGTTTTCTCATGACTCCCATTTACAAAAAGAATCTAAACCCCACAGTCACTAGGCCACAAATTGCAGAAGTGGAGCAGTATTAACGGCAGGCCTATTTGATCACTCCTGGTTCACAGGAAGGGAGTCCGGGCCTTTAGGCATATGAGGGGTAAGAAAGCTTCTTTTGGAAATTGTCTTGGGCTATGCCCCTCATAGAATCCTCCAGCCAGAGGTAATGATGAGTGTCTACATGGAAGAAGATGAGGTCCATGTAGGAGTGTTTTGGTTTTAATTGTGGTCACTTGTGTGGCGGTTGGAAGAGATGAATTGGTCCACGTGGGCTGGAACTCTGGCGTAATTACCCTTAGAGACTGCATTCTGGAACTGATCTTAGAGAAGTATTGCAATGAGTTGTGTTGGGATTTTAGGAGGCCACGCATGAGGGTAGTCCTTGGAAAATGAGTCTTGACCAAGGGTTGCTTTCCACAGAGCACTGGGAATCTCAGCCAGGATATCACATGATTTTATTCTGAAAGACTTGGCAGCAATAGTTGAGAGTCAAAACAAACATGGACCTCATATTGTAGACCTCAATGGGCCTGGCTTCATGTGAACTTTTGGCCACTCTTTTGGAAGCCTTGCCTGTGAGAGTTCTCGAGAGCTTTCATTAAAATGAGTTTCCTCAACATTTAATGGTTCCTGAATGAATTGAAACCCACAGTGCCTCCAACTTCATCCTTTAAAAATGGTTAGATAAATACCATGAAATGTTTAAAATTCCCATGAGCAGGTGGCACTGGAAAACCTTTGGATGTCCTGTTTCTGATTATGAATATACCAGAAGGTGCCTTGATTGACTGGTTTTCATGAAAATGGTATAGAAAAGAGATGCAAGTAAGTTCGAGCCTGCTGAGTAGTGGACCTAGAGAAGTTGTGGGCAGGTGTGTGATAAAAAATCTGTGGTTTGGCCATGTGGATCTGCCTTTGGCTTCCAAATGGATTATGACTGATATGGTGCAGCCAGCAGACCCTTCTCTGAAAAGGCATCTTGTTATATGTAGGAGTTTCAGGGCAATGTTCAGAATCAGGTTGCTATGCTCAAGGAGGCAAGCTGGTGGAATAGAAGCATGGTTGGTGCATTTTCCTGCAGACCCTGACCCACCACACGTGACAGAACTCGCTCCAGCACTGTGTCCCAGTTGAACTCCTTGTTTCATGAAGCAAATGCCAAATTGCGAGTGCAGCAGCAAGAAACAGCACGAAAAGTGGAGGATGACCAAATGGGTTCACAGTGCACACGGGGAGACACTTAGCCCCCATTGGTCACAGTTTACCTACAAAAAGAGAATTTAGCAATGCTGCCTCATGTTCATTGGAAAACAAGAAACCATGTGCTCACAAAGGTCACAAAAATGCAGACCCAGCTTGGATGGTCTCACTGCAATGGAAGCTAAAGCTCCTGACAACAACATATATTTCATGTGCCCAACCTCAGAGGCAGTTTCTTAAGAACTCTTTAGGCCAGCAGAGCTCCATGTTTGTGGAGAGTTTACATTGTCCCTTAATTTTGGAAACTCCTCTACCTTCTCCAAATTTGTGAAAATTGAGCAGTTTCCATTGCAGATATGTATTCACAGATTTTCTAACTCTTCTCCTCTAATTGTGTCATACATGGGGCGAAGGTAATGTCAAGGCATTGCTCTAGATGAGAGTGGGAAGATATTTGTGTAGCACATATTTGCATACACATTGCATTCATTTTCAATTTTCTATTCGAAATACTGAATCCCTGACACTATCCCATACCCTACTATCCTCTGACTACTAATCCTAATATGATGGAGAAAAATACCCAAACAGAATAGAAATACAAGCAGTTCAGAGGAGGCATGCTGCATACTTGGACTTACCTTTTGCATGATAAATGGTAGGTGTTATAAATCTAGTCAATTTTTAATTGAAATAGTTCACCATGTGTTTTTAAATTAAACAAATATATGAATTCCTGTCTCCCTTTCTCTGTAGCCTATTCATCACATGTATTTTCATATGCACTTATAGAATCCTACCTGGTATCACATGTACATTTTTGTGAGGTGGCTGACTTGGCAGATACAAATTGTGAGAAGAGATGACTCCTCCAAATTGCTGTTGGAACTGAAAATTCCACCTATAGGGGAACTTCCTAGTAGAACATCATTATACATAAACTCATGTTCAGTAAAATAAATATTTTTGCATCTGTGGATGATATATATTTAAAGATGAATTTCGATTGGCATATATATTGCTACTTTTAAATGTCTGTGTGTGTTTTTTTTTTGTGTGTGTGTGGGTATGTGTGTGTGTGTGTGTGTATATATATATGTATGTATATATATATATATATATATATATATATATATATACACTCTCCAGATTTTTCAAAATATGAAATATATGTGTCTTATATACACTCTCTAAATTCATTCATGTTCATGCATGTGGATTTATAATAAACTTTCCAAAATATTGGTCTCAGAAATATTCATCCACCTTAAATACATATTTGTTTCCTAGTACTGAAAACTAACCTCAGTGAATGGTGCAAACAAATGTTAATAATTCTACAGGAACTGATCCAGTCTATCACCAATGCAAGTAGATTCCAATGGGACATGATATATAATATGATGTTCATTTATATTCAACACTGGTACATTATTATTTCTTCAGTTTTTGCTCATCATAAGATATGTATTTCATCCACAAGTTCACAAATTTGTAGGCATTTCTTTAAACTTCAATCACTTCCTACTTCACAACACATGTATTGTCAGGGTTTCTTGACTGGTCTTTTCATGAGACTTCTTTCTAAACACATTATTTTCGATTTCCATAATCACTTTTGAAGTAAAACTCACACACTCTTCATGATAAACCAAAACACTAATATTGACATTAGATGAATAACTGGTTGGAATGAATGATTGTATATGCATATAAGATTTCCAGTAATTTTTCAGATATCAGTTCATGCCATTATATTAAGTTGGAACAAGTTATATTACTTATTCACAGTATGGTCTATTCATGCTTTATCTGTATATTCATAGACATAGGGTACACCTCTTTGTATGCCCAATACTAATTTTATGTCTTCAGTATATTGCTACCAAAAATGGTGGAAGAAATACTTATGTCACCTGATCTACATATACATATTATCACAATAATATTCTGGACAAAAATGTAAATGTTACACTTATGATTGAACCAAGCAACGCCTAAATGAAAAGTGAACATAGATTACTAAAAACATCCATGTCCAGGGTGCCTAATGCTCTCAAATGTCAATATTATTGGTGACTTCATATTTGTTTCTTTCTAAGATTCAACCTCAAGCCTGTTGAAAATGTCTAATCCTCTCACTCACTTTATACTTTCCCTGATTTCGTAATATCTTTATTGATATCTTCTTTTCTACATGTTTTCCCCACTTCATCATCGTGACTGGCTCTTCATATGTGCTGACATATACATTCACTCTCTAACTGAAATCCTATTGCTAAAGAACTTTTGTTCCAAATCATATACTTACTCATCTTCCTAAAACGACCGACTATCTTCCTAATCCTACCGACTATCCCTTTTTGAAGGGATGTTCTCTTCTACATTCAATCTTCCAAGGTACAAGGTCCTATGCCATTGTATATCAAATTATCTGAGACATCTGTGCAGAACATAATTCAAAGCTAAGTATCCCAATCAAGGGCCCAATGCCCTTATGGGTTTAAAATCATACCTGGATTTCTGTTTTCATACTTATGTTTCACCTCTACATTCTTGTAAATATACCAGGTTCCCAATACCATTATTCATCCAGAAGAATGATTCCTAACACAAATCGAAATCAAACCTGTTATTAACCCTAAACATACACTGTTCCCTAAATCTCATTTTACAGAAGAGCAGGGACAAAATTGTTCTTACAATACAGAAAAGTAGGGGACCTTCCACCTGCTGAGATCCTCAAAGGTCCATGCAGAAATGATACCTGGAGAAGTTGTAGACAGGTATGAAGGACCTGAAAGAGCAAAAGTCATCTTCGATGACAAACCACCTGGTCAGGATGAAGGGATGTGTCTGAATCAGCCTCTCTCTTCTTATTGTGGAGAAGATGGACCAAACCAGGCCTGTGTGTGTGCCTATGGTTGATATACCATTCTAAATTGTGAAAGTGTCAGAGGAAGAAGGGGCAGCCTCCATCTCATGGGGCCCTTGGAAGCAACTGTTAGGACCAAGTGGTTGCCAAGGCAGTGACCTCATTCAGTTCCAAAGAAAGTGTCATACCTCATTTCCTTGGTGATGGAACTCTCTGAACTTGGTATCCAAGAAGCCAGGCACCCAGATGCAGTTCCAGTCCCAGTCCCAGTGGGCTCACTTGTTTGGATTTACCAAGGACAGAGTCAGTCTTTCTTGGTACCTACTGATGTGAGGATGGCCAAATGCCAGGAGAGCTCTGAAGAGGGACCTTTCCTGAGAAAGCAGGTAGTGGCTCACCACTTTTTCCTGACAACTTCACATATTTGCCCAAGGAAACCAGATCTGAGAGAATACAGGCCATTTCGGGGGAACATAGTATTGCCCACCAGTCAGAGAACACTCCGGATAGTCACAGACCTACTTAGGGGAAGGAGGTGCCATTGTGAGTGTGGGTGTGTGGTTTTGTCTCTTGTTCTGAGAATAGGTAGGAAAGGCGGTTTGTTTGGTTTTCAGTGAACTATTTCTAGTAAGTCATTTGACAAGGTGAGTGTTTCTATGTCTGTGTATCCCACTGTGTCCGTGGTTGTAGACATGAGAAAAGACAATGCAACAATGGATGTGTCCTGTGTAGTAGAAAGATTCCCAGCATTCATCCTGCCCAATTTATGAATGGACTGCAGCTTGCCTTATGGATTGGCAAAACCTACTACCTTCCTAAGTCCCTGTTTTCTTCCTGAATTCTAGCAACTCTCCAGAATAGTCTCATTGTTTTGTGTCCAAGATATGTACCAACTCCAAGGTCTTTGACATGTCCATGTACTGGATACCTGAAGGGAATGGCCAGTATCTCAGAAAACTCAGATATGAGTGTGACCAGAAAAGTCTCAGTGGAGATACCATGCTTTGGGCCTTTTGCTTACCTATTGTTCTGTTGCCCTGAATGTCAGGAAGATGTTGGGCTCAGGCTACCTCTTTGTGAAGCCTGAAGAAAACAGTTTTCAAATGGAAATGAATGGGCATCACCTGTGGCTCTTGCTAAATTGCTTCAGAAAGGGATGTGTCTGAACCAGGCTCTTGGCCCTGTGTGAGCCTGTGGCTTAGATTCTCAGCACCTGATGGATCTAAAGAAAGATCCCATGTGTGAAACCAAAACCAAATTCGCAAAAAATTTCAGTCATTGTGAATGAATTCTATTGCCTTTCTCTGTTATTTTCCTGAAATCAATCAAGTGAGAATAGCGATCCTTTTGGTCAAATGAGTTCTTCAAATCTCTGCAGAGGTGCTTGTCTTTTCTCATGACTCCAGTTCACATAAAGAATCTAAACCCCACAGTCAGAAGGCCTCAAATTGGAAAAGCGGAGCAGTATTAATGACAGGCCTATTTGATCACTCCTGGTTCACAGGAAGGGTGTCCTTCCCACCCTGACTTGAGCCAAATGAGGGGCAAGAGAGCTTATTTTGGACACTCTTTTGGAATGTGCCCCTCATGGAAAGCTCCAACCAGAGGTTATGATGAGTGTCTATAAGGAAGAAGATGGGGCCATGTGATAGTGTTTTGTTTTTAATTGTGTTCATTTGATTGGCGGTGTGAAGAGATGACTGGGTCAACCTGGGCTTGAACTCTGGTTTGATTCCCCTTAGAGACTGCGTTCTGGAATTGACCTCAGAGAAGTATTGCCATGAAAAGTGTTGGGATTTTAGGAGGCCACGCATGAAAGTCACCCTTGGAAACTGAGATCTAGGTCCAGGGTGGTTTTCCAAAGAGTACTGGGAATCTCAGCCAGTATATCACATGATTTTATTCGAAAGACTTGGCAGGGATAGTTTTGAGTCGAAACACACATGGACCTCACATTGGAGACCTCAATGCGCCTGGCTTCATGTGACCTTTTGGCCACTCTTTTGGAAGCCTTGCCTGTGAGAGTTCTCCAGAGCTTTCTTTGAAATGAACTTCCTCAACATTTAATGGTTCCTGAATGAATTGAAACCCACAGTGCCTCCAACTTCATCCTTGAAAAATGGCCAGATAAATACCATGAAATTTTTAAAATTCCCATGACCAGGTGGCACTGGAGAACCTTTGGATGTCCTGTTGCTGATCTTGAGTGTACCAGACCCTGCCTTAATTCACTGGGTTTCATGAAAATGGTGTAGAACAGAGATGCCATTGAGTTATAGCCTGCAGAGTTGTGGGCCTAGAGAAATGGTGTGCAGTTTTGTGATAATACATCTGTGTTGTGACCATGTGGTTCTGCCATTGGCTTCCAAATTCATTGTGACTGCCATGGTGCAGCCAGGAGACCCGTATATGTAAAAGCATGTTTTTATATTGAAAGATTTCAGGGCCATGTTCAGAATCAAGTTGCTATGGACATGGGGGCAAGCAAGTTAGAGCCTGCAGAGTATTGGGCCTAGAGAAGTGGTCTGCAGTTGTGTGATAATACATCTGTGTTATGGCCATGTGGATTTCTCATTGGCTTCCAAATTTTTTGTGACTAACATGGTGCAGCCAGGAGACCCGAATATGTAAAAGCATGTTTTTATATGGAGAGGATTCAGGGCGATGTTCAGAATCAAGTTGCTATGGACAAGGGGGCAAGGTATGTGGGAAAGAAGCCTGGTTGTTGCATTCTCCTGCAGACCCTGACCCACAACAGGTGACAGAACTCCCTCCAACACTGTGTCCCTGTTGAACTTTTTGTATTTTGTGAAGCAAATACCAAACTCCCAGTGCAACAGCAGGAAACACCACGAAAAGGGGAGGATGACCAAATGGCTCCACAGTCCACATGGGGAGACAATTAGACCCCAGTGGCCACTGTTTACCTACAAAGAGTGAATTCAGCACTGCTGCCTCATGTTCACTGGAAAATAAGAAACCATATCCTCCAGGTCACATAGATGCAGACCCAGATTTTATTGTCTCACTACAAAGGAAGCTAAAGCTCCTGAAAAAAACGTATGTTTCAAGTGCCCAACCTCAGAGGCAGTTTCTCAAGATGTCTTTACGCCAGCAGACCTCCATGTTAGAGGAGTGTTTACCATGTCCCTTACTTTTGAAAACTCCTCTACCACCTCCAAGGTTCTGAACTCTGAGCATTTTCCACTCAAGATATGTATTCACAGATTTTCTAACTCTTCTATTCTAATTGTGACTTACTTCAGGCGAAGGTAATGTCAAGGATTTGTTCTGGATGAGAGTGGGAAGATTTTTGTGTAGCATATATTTGCATACACATTTGATTCATTATTCTATTTTCCATTTGAAATACTGATCCCTGACACTAACTGATAACCTACTGGACTCTGACTACTACTCCTAATATGATGGAGAAAAATAACCCAAACAGAATAGAAATCCAAGCAGTTCAGAGGAGGCATGGTGTATAGTTGGACTTGCCTTTTGCATAAAAAAGGGTAGGTGTTATAAATCTAGTCAATTTTCTGTTGAAATAGTTATCCATGTGTTTTTAAAGTTAACAAATATGTGAATTCCTGTCTCCCTCTCTCTGTAGCCTATTCAGCACATGTATTTTTATATGCACATATAGAATCCTACCTGGTATCACACGTACATTCTTGTGAGGTGGCTGACTTGGCAGATACAAAATGTGAGAAGAGATTACTCCTCCTAAATGCTGTTGGAACTGAAAATTCAATGTATGGGTAAACTTCCTAGTTAAACAACATTATACATAAATCTATCTTCAGTAACATGAATATTTTTGAATCTGTGGATGATGTATATTTCATGGTGAATTTCAATTGGCATATATATTGCTATTTTTATAGTCTCAGTTTGTGTGTGTGTGTGTGTGTGTGTGTGTGTGTATATATATATATATATATATATATATATATATATATATATATACTCTCCAGATTTTTCAAAATATGAAATGTATGAGTCTTATTATACACTCCCTGAATTCATTCATGTTCATGTATGTGGATTTATAATCAACTTTTCACAAGATTATTCTCAGAAATACTCATCTACCTGAAATACATATTTGTTTCCTAGTACTGAAAACTAACTTCAGTGAATGGTGCATACAAATTCTAATATTTCCACATTAACGGACGCAGTTTAACATCAATTCAAGTAGATTCCTATGGGACATGATGTGTATTTTAACGTTCATTTTTATTCAACACTGGTACATTACTATTTCTTCAATTTCTGCACATCATCGTATATATTTATCATCCACAAGTTAGCAAATATATAGGCGTTTGTTTCACTTTAAATCACTTTCTGCTTCAGAACACATCCATACCTCCAGGTTTCTGGACTGGTCTTTTCATGAGACTTCTTTAGAAACACATTATTTTCAATTTCCATAATCACTTTTGAAGCAAAACTCAAACACTCTTCATGAAAATCCATAACCCTAATATTTCATTCAGATGTATAACGGGTAGGATTAAATGTAGTATATCAATATAAGGTTTCCTGTATATTTTCAGATATCAATTCAATCCATTATTTAAAGTTGGAACCAGTAATATTATTAATTCACAGTATTGTCTATTCATGCATTATCTCTATATTCATAGACAAATGGTACACCTATTTTTACCCAAAATACTAATTCATATATCTTCAAAATATTGCTCCCAGAAATGGTGGAAGAAAAACTCCTATTACCTGATCTACATATATTATTTATTATAGTAATATTCTGGACACACATAGGAATGTTCACACTTATGATTGTACCAATGTAAAGGTCGGGCGAGGGTCGGAAAAGATACCACGAAGAGACTGTCTCATGCAACAACAAAGGGTTTATTGGGGGTCCAGCATGCTGGGGCTCAGAGCTCACTTGAATAGAGAAGAGAGCCCTAAGAACAGCTTAAGCAGAGCTTATGCAATTTACGTGGTGAGAGCAGGGAGGGAAATTTATTGATGGGTCAGGTCGAGTGAGTGGTTTGCATGCCAATGGGAGAGGGAGTACATTCAACAGTTTGGCAATTGGGGACAGCACATTCTGGGAACAAGATTAGCAAACATTTTTCAAGATTTCATCAGTATTTTTTAAGAATACAGAAAAACAAGAAGTTAAAAGTACATATTTTATTAACCTTTCATTCCCCACTTCTTATTCTGGTTAATTTTAATCATAAAAATGAGCATTGCGGGGTCTCACATTTTATGTCTTCTAGTGAGGTATATTGTTGTCTGATTACCATAAGTTTAACTTATCCAATTTAAGCTTGTAGAAAGGAAACTAGATGGTTGAGCAAACAGGGTCCTACAATTAGCAATGAAATGAGGATTATTAATGGACTGGCCAGGGCTGATAAAAGCGTAGTTAACCAGGGGGACTGTGTGAACAAAGACTCAAACCACCCTTTTTGTGCATCTCTCTCTTGTTGATGCTCTTCTAGGCGTCTTCTTAATTTACTCATATATTTTTTTACAACTCCAGTATGGTCGGCATAAAATCAACTTTTTCCCTCAATGCAGCACGAAAGCCCCCTTCTCTCACGAAGAGGAGGTCCAACCCTCGCATGTTCTGTAAAACAATTTCAGAGAGAGAGGTTAAAGATTCCTATAAAACTGTGATGGAGGTTTTTAATATCTTTAAATTTTGGTCTATTGCTGCTTCTCATCGGGTCATTTGTTGTGTCACATGGACTAGGACAGTGATTCCTGTGCCCACACCTGCAGCAGCTCCTTTTCCTAATAGGATGGCTAAAGTGAGGGATACAGGTTCCCAGAGGAACCGGGTTGTATGCCCCCCTATTTGATATTTAAATTAACCTGCCTCATGATAGAGCACTCTGGGAAACATCTGAACATTACATAATTAATCACATCTGTTGACCATTTTATGAAAACATAAACAATGTTTAAGTATATAGAATTATACTGTTGTAAGGACGGACAATTCAAGGCACCTAAGATAGCACCAAAGACAGCGAAACATACCTATTTGGTTGCAACGGATTTAGAGGGCATTGCTTCTGTTGTAATCAATTAGTCACCTGATCTCCAAATTTAGGTAGTTTCCGAATTTTGTACCCAACATGTAAGGGAAGGGGCTCAGAAGTTCACAGTCTGCATAAGTTCACAAAAAGAAGTTTTCGTTTCTATTGTTTTTTTCATCTGTTCTGGGCAAGTTAACATTTTAAGGACACCTGGAGTGGGAGAGCTTTTTTCTTCTCTCTTTTTTTTTTTTCTCACTGCCAGCTGTAACAATGGAGCTCATTTGGTAACTTATTTATCTTAGAAATGTAACCATGTCTGTGAAGCCCCAGCTCAAGGCCAGAGGCCTTGTTCACATGTTTTGTGAAAAACTAGTAAGGGGGAGTCTAGCTTAGGAGTGCTGATTTTTCCAGCCAGTGGCCAAATAGAACAGGGAAACACGAAAAGGGGAAGTTTATCTACATTGAACTCTTTTATAGGGACTCTTTGGCTGAAAGTCCTAAAGTCAGCCATGGTGAAGACTGCTGGAGAAGGTCAGTTAAGACTTTTCTGTGGGCCTGGTATAGACGGGGAAGACAGGGAAGGCGGGTCTGAGAGCAGCACCTTGGGTCTGAGCATGAGGAAGGAGAGATGTAAAAGAATAATGGGAAAGGGGTTTGGAATTTTCCAGGCAACAAAACTTGAGCAGTAGAACAGATAGAGCAGAGGGGAAGATGGGAGTTTGTATCCCAAAAAGCCTGTGAGGGACTTTAAATTCTTAGTAACCTGTTTTCAGTGATGACAGAGCAACTTTAAAGGCCATTTTCATTACATCTTGGATAGGGGTCTGAGGGCTCTCCTTAGCTGGTTTGAGCTTTGGGTTAGCTGGTAAGAGGACCTGGTAGGACCTGGTGCGGGCACTGACAGGAGAAGAGAGTAGTGAGTGGGTGGATGGGTACCTCAGTACCTGCTACCTCAGCAAGGGCGCAATAATCTGAGAACCGGCGGTTTGGGTTTTTGATCTAGTAATTGGAGGGAAGAAATCAGGTTGCTGAGGTGGGAGTGGCAGCAGAGAGTCTGGAGCAGAAAGCTGAGGGTGAGGATCTATTGGATAAGCATCGTTCAGGATGTGAGCGAAGGAGGGAAAATGCCTCCATTTAGGGAAATTTCCTTCCACCCTTTGAGCACTTGCCGAAGTTAAAAAGGTCACGGAGAATTTTAGGATCTAGAGACCCCTCTGGGGGCCATCGGTATTGGTTGTGTAATTGGTAATATGGCCAATGCTGTGTATTGAATTTGATGAGGAGTTTGGGTTCCACCAGGCACCCCTGTATGCTCACATTCCCATGACTTACAGAAGAAGTCGGCATTTCCCCCACACAGCCATGTCTGTTTGTGGCTTTGATAGTCCGCTGGGCAAACATAGTAATCTAGGCTAGCCAACCTGCATCTGGCTCTCGTGTCCCTACATCCATAATGTTTGTTTCTATTACCTATGATACGGAAAGGATTTATTGGAATTTTAGTTGGATCCCCTTCATCAGGGATATCCCAATAGGAAAGACCTATAGCCAGCTGACAAATGTCTGGGTGGAGAGATGGCCACCATGTCCCTAAAGGGGCTGTATGCAAGATAGACCATACTTCTTGTACAGTAGGATTTGTGATCAGCCATTACTGCTGAACAGGCTGATGAGGGTTAGGACTACTCTTGGCCAAGGGGAGAGTCTGTAGCCTTATCCACATGGCGAATACGCAATTTGAAAGTGTTACCAGTCTTTTCCAGTTTCCAGTCAGATTTTGGACAGGGCGCAGGCCAGAGATGAGAGACATGGATCCATGAAGTGATTCCGTCTACATTTACCACTGTAGGTGTTATATGTAGCACCTTATATGGTCCTTTCCAGTGGGGTTCCAGGGATGACACCTGATGTCGTCTAATGTAGACGAAGTCTCCTACTTGGTATCGATATGGAGTCCCCTCGTCCCCAGGTTGGTCGGCAGTGGCCAGATGTTTCCACAGATATTGCTGATTTCTTTCAAGAGCTTTAAGTCTGTCAAGCAAGGGGGTGTGGAAGGGATCGTTAGGTCTTAGAGTTTGGGTTAGGTCCCTTACTGGAGGAGGGACCATAGAGAATTTCATAGGGGGTGAGGTTACACAAGGAAACAGAGGAGTATGAGTATTTCTTGCATGAAACAGTGCATAAAGCAGGAGAATAGATCGATCTTTTATGCCGATCTCTAAGCTTGATTTTGTTAAGTCTCTTTAATGGTTCTATTATTTTTTTTTTACCTGTACTGAGCTCTGGGGTCTATAAGCACAATGTAATTTCCAATTAATCCCCAGGGTCCTGGCTAATCCCTGACTTACCAGGGCAATTAACGCCAGTCCATTATCAGACCCTATTGCCTTAGCCAGTCCGTATCTTAGAAAAATATCTTTCAGGATCTTCTTGACCACCATTTGTGCCATTTATTTTGTTGTTGTTGTTGTTTTTTTTTTGTGTGTGTGTGTGGGGGGGAAGGCTTCAATTAATTCATCCTGAAAATGTATCTACAAAGACTAGGAGATATTTAAGTCCATAACTTCCTGGCTTAATTTCAGTAATGTCCACTTCCAAGAATTGTCCTGGTCTGGTTTCTTGTAGGTGCTTTCCTGCAGGAAAGTTGGAAGGGTAAGCATTAACCAATTGACAGACCCGGCAGGCTTTTGTTACCCGTTCAGTTATTTCTTTCGCTCTGAGTCGGTTAGTGGAAAACTCTGTTCTTGATCCTTCAGGAATGCCTGCAGTTTCTTTGAACAAAGGTGAGTGAGTTGATGTACATTTTTAACTTAGTTTAGGGCTTTCTGAAAATGCAAGCTGGGCTGAGTGAAGTTGAGGGTTTCAGTGTCAGTGTCCTTAGATGTTATCAAAAGCTTGCTGGTGCTCAGGGGTCCATTAGAATTGGGCATCTCTCTTTAGCAGCGGGTATACAGGAGCAGCTAAGGACGCAAACCCAGGTATCCATAAGCTGCATAAGCCAGCAGTCCCAAGAAACTCTCTGAGTTGTCTGCTGTTAGATGGGGGTGGTATCTGCTCAATGGATTGTTTTCTGGTCTCAGTGAGCCATCGCTTACTGCCCCTAAGGAAATAGTCCAGGAAGATTACTTCTTGCTGGCAAATTTGGGCTTTTTTGGCAGAAGCACTATACCAGAGTTGAGCAAGCTCGTATAATAATAATTGGGTTCCAGACTCAAAGTTTTTCTTGGTGTTGGCTGCCAGTTGCAGGTCATCGACATATTGAAGCAGGGTGACGTCAGGGTGCATAGTTCTGAAGTTGTTGGGGTCTCTGTGGAGGGCTTCATCAAAGAGAGTGGGGGAGTTTTTGAACCCCTGTGGGAGTCTAGTCCATGTTAGTTGACCAGACGTCCCGGTTTCTGGGTCTACCCACTCGAAATCAAATAGCAGCTGACTATCTTTATGCAGAGGCAAGCAAAAGAAAGCATCTTTTAAGTCCAGAACAGTATACCATTTCCGCTCATGGTTCAGAGTGCTAAGCAGATTGTACAGATTATGTACTGTGGGGTGAATGTCCTGCACTCTGTTGTAGATCTCTCTTTGGTCTTGAACGGTGTGATAGTCCCCGGTTCCTGGATTTTTATACTGGTAACAGGGCAGTGTTCCAGTTCAAATGACAGGGCCTTAGGACCCTTAAGGCCAGATATTTCTGAATATGGGGCCTTATCCCATCTTTAGCTTTTTTGCTCAGAGGATATTTTTTGACATTGATGGGGGGGCTGAAGTTTTTAACTCCACTGTTATTGGAGGATGTTTCACGGCTACGTGTAACCCAGCAGTTTTTTTCCTAGGCATCTGAGTAATCTGTTATCCATTTCCGGGGTAGCTTGCCTGTTTGATCAGTCTTGGGGGGTTTGAAAAGTTGATGTTCATCTTCTACTGACATAGTAAAAGCCGTGACTATAGGAGTTTTTACTGAAAAATTTAGAAATTTCACTTGGGGGCCTTCAGGGTTAAAAGTTATTCTGGCCTGGAGCTTTTTGAGCAGATGTGTGCCCATCAATGGGGTCGGGCATTCTGGGATTACTAGGAACGAGTGATGGATTTTTTCTTTCCCCAGGTCCATGGTCCTCTTAGTTGTCTAAGCCCCATATTTACTGCCATTAGCCCCTTGAACTAGAGTCCTTTTTGTTTGATAGATGGCCCAATGGGGCCTTAAGGGCTGAGTATACTTACCCTGTATCCACTTCAAAGTTTCACCCCCCCGGCGAGTACTTTGTGTTCTTTTGGCCGGGCCAGCTACCTCCAAGGAAGGAGGGGCTGTGCGTGCCGTGGGGTAGTCACCTGGAGGGCGCTGGGCTGGCCTATATTCCTCCAATGGTGGAGAGTCTGAGTCAGCAGCAGGGGAATCACTTAGAGGGTGTTTGGGGTTGGAGGACAAGGGCAGGGCATAAGGAGGGGGAAGAGAGTCCAGTAGAGTCTTGAGACTCAGGGACAACAGAGGGTGGAGGAGGGGGAGCAGAGGGTTTGAGAGATAGAAAAGTGGGAGAACCAGTAGGAGCGGGGACAGGGACAAGGAAAGGCTTCAACCATGGAAGAGGAGATTTGCAGAGGTCCTGCAAACTAAAGATATATTGCTGTTGATCTGGATGGCTATGTGGCCCCGGCTGAAAGACAATATCTCTGAGTTTTTGAATTAGTGTGAAGTAGAAAGATCCTTCTGGGGGCCATCCGACTCCAAAGGTGTGTCATTCTGAGACACATAGAGTCTTCCAGATCTGACGTTTTACTGAAAAAAAGAAGATTCTGAGCCTTTAAGCAGACTTTGGTCCAGTGATCAAGGTTCAGGGACAGAGGCATTGAAGTGCTCTGTCCCATATGAAAGATACACAAATAGTGAAAGCAATGACACACGACACAGACAAGACAATACAAGAAAGACAGGCAATGGACGTCCAATACTGAGAACAGGACTGAGTAGCCAGGAAAACCTGATGGGCTGACAATACCGAATCCAAAACAAAATATCACTGAGTTTAGGAGACTATTGTTACTCGGTTTCCCGAGTTCTCTGGGGCGTCCCCCAGAGACGTGGCCTGTGGCTCTGTGACACTTCTGTCAGCCACCGTCAGAGAGAGCTCATGCTCATCACCAATAGCCATTTTGCCCATCCCTAACCTGAAACCTGAAACAAGAAAGTGGCGCCTTACTTAACCTGAGATGAGCCTATTGGGGGTCTTTCGTCCAACGCTGCTGGAACTCGCTGGGGCCCTCAGATGTAATGGTCAGGCGACCATTGGAGGAAGAGACCACCAAGACACTGTCTCATGCAACAGCAAAGCGTCCAAAATTCTGGGGCTCAGACCTCACTTGAATAGAACAGAGAGCACTGAGAACAGCTTAAGCAGAGCTTATATACTTTTCTTGAAGAGGGCAGGGAGGGAAGTTTATTGATGGGTCAGGGCAAGTGGGCGGTTTGCATGTAAACGGGTGAGGGTGTACATTCTGCAGTTTGGCAGTTGGGGACAGCACATTCTGGGAACAAGATTAGCAAAAAGTTTTCAAGATTTCAAGAGTGTTTTCTTAAGCATACAGAAAAACAGGAAGAGACAAGTACCTATTTTATTTATTTTCAACAAAGCCTAAATGGAAAGTGAGCATGAATTACTAAAAACATTCATGTCCAGGTTACCTAATGCTCTCAAATGTCAATTCTATTGGTGACTACATATTTCTTTCTTCCTAAGGTTATATATTCAACCTCAACCCTGTTGAAAATGCCTAATCCTATGACTCACTTAATAATTTGCCTGATTTCCTAAGGTCTCTATTGATACCTCCTTTCCTACATAGTTTCCCAAATTCATTATTGTGACTGACACTTAACATGGGCTTACATTAATATTCACTCTCTAACCGAAACCCTATTGGTAAAGAACTTTTTTCCAAATCTTATTCTCACCCTTCTTTCTAAACCTACTGACTATCTTCCTAATTCCACCGACTATCCCTTTTTGACTGGAGGTTCTCTTCGACATTCAATCATCCAAGGTACAACGTCCTATGCCATTGTGTATGGATTTATCTGAGACATTTGTGCAGAAAGTATAACATTGCTAAGTATCCCAATCAAGGTCTCAATGCCCTTCTGGGATGCAAATCTTACCTAGATTTCTGTTTCCATACTTTTAACTCACGTCAATATTCTTATAAATATCACAGATTCCCAATACCATTATTCATCCTGCAGAATGATTCCTAACCCAAATCGAAACTGTTATTAACCATAACCACACAGTGATCTCTCAATCTAACTTTAAAGAAGAGCAGGGACAGAGTTGGCCTTAAAATATAGGGATGTAGGGGATCTTCCACTTGCTGAGAACCTCAAAGGTCCATGCAGAAATGATCCCTGAAGAAGATGTAGGCAGCTATGAAGGACCTGAGAGAGCAAAAGTCATCTTCCATTGCCAAAAAACCTGGTCAGGATGAAGGGATGTGGCTGAATCAGCCTCTCTCTTAATGTACAGGAGACGGACCAAATCAGGCCTTTGTGGAGCGCTGTTTCTTGGTGCCTTTGATTTATATAACATTCTAACTTGTGAAAATGTCACAGGAAGTAGGGGCAGCCTCCATCTCATGGAACCATTGGAAGCAACTGTTAGGACAATGTGTTTGCCAAGGCAGTGACCTCATTAAATTCCTGAAGAAAGTAACCTACCTCACTTCCTTGATGATGGAACACTTTAAACTTGGGATCCAGGAAGCCAGGCACTGAGAGCCAATCCAAGTCCCAGTCCCAGTGGGCTCACTTGTTTGGTGTTACTAAGGACAGAGTCAGTCTTTCTTGGTACCTACTGATGTGAGGATGGCCACATGCCAGGGACCTTTCCTGAGAAAGTAGGTAGTGGCTCTCCACATGCTCCTGACAACGTCACAGAGTTGGCCAAGGAGACCAGATCTGAGAATGGATAGGCCATATCAGGGGAACATAGTATGACCCACCAGTCAAAGGACACTCTGGATAGTTACAAACCTACTTGGGGGAAGGAGGTGCCTTTGTGGGTGTGGGTGTGAGTGTGTGGTTTTGTCTCATGTTCTGAGAATAGGTAGGAAAGGTGGTTTGTTTGGATTGGAATGGACTTTTTCTAGTAAATTGTTTGACAAGGCGAGTGTTTCTATGTCTGTTTCTCCCACTGTGTCCGTGGTTGTAGACATTAGAAAAGAAAATGCATCAATGGATGTTTCCTGTCTTGTAGAAAGCTTCCCAGCATTCATCCTGCCCAATTAACGCATGGACTGTGACTTGCCTTATGGATGGGCAACACCTACTATCTTACTACGTTTCTGTTTTCTTCCTGAATTCTGGCCACTCTCAAGAATTGGCTCATGGTTTTGTGTCCAAGATATGTACCACCTCCAAGCACTGTGACATGGCCATGTACATGATAACTGAAGGGAATGGGAGGATCTCAGAAAACTCAGATATCAATGTGACCAGTAAAGTCTCAGTGGAGAATCCTTGCTTTGGGCCATTTGCTTACCTATTGCTTCATTGCCCTGAATGTCAGGAAGGTCTTTGAATCAGGCCACCCCTTTGTGAAGCCTTAAGAAAACAGTTTTCAAATGGAAATGAATGGGCATCACCTGTGGCTCTTTGCTTAATTGCTTCCAAAAGGGATGTGTCTGAATCAGCCTCGTGAACCTGTGTGAGGCTGCTGCTTAGATTCTTAACACCTGATGGATCTAAGGTAAGATTCCATGTGTGCTACAAATACAAAATGGTCAAAATAGCAGTCATTGTGTATGAAGTCTCTCGCCATCTTCTGTAAGGTTCCTGACCTCCATCCTGGCCTGCAAAGGCTAGACCATAGATGCTTGGGTTTTTTCATGACTCCCATTCATATAAAGAATTTATACCTGGCAGTCAGTAGGCCTCAAATTGGAGAAGTGGAGCAGTAATAAGGTCAGGCCTATTTGATCACTCCTGGTTCACAGGAAAGGTGTTTAGGCCACACTGACCTTAGGCAAAATAGGGGCAAGGGAGCATATTTTGGACAGGGTCTTGGACTTCACCCCTTTTGGAAACGTCCAGCCAGAGGATTTGATGAGTGTCTACATGGAAGAAGACGAGGGCTATGTGAAAGTTTTTTGGTTTTAATTGTGGTCATTTGTGTGGCAGTTGGAAGACATAACTGTGTCCACCATGGCTTGAACTTTGGTGTGATTCCCCTTAGAGACTGCGTTCTGGACCTGACCTCAGAGAAGAATTGCCATGAATTGTGTTGGGATTTCAGGAGGCCACGCATGAGAGTCCCCATTGGAAACTGAGATATAGGCCCAGGTGGCTCTCCACAGAACACTGGGAATCTCAGCTATGATATCACATGATTTTATTCTGAAAGACTTGGCAACCATAGTTGAGATTCAAAACACACATGGACCTAGCATTGTAGACCTCAATGGGCCTGGCTTCATGTGACCTTTTGGCCACTCCATGGGAAGCCTTGCCTGTGAGAGTCCTCCAGAGCTTTCATTGAAATGAAATTCCTCACCATTTAATGGTTCCTGAAAGAATTGAAACTCACAGTGCATCCAACTTCATCCTTGAAAAATGGCTAGATAAATACCATGAAATTTTTGAAATTCTTATGACCAAGTGGCACTGAAGAACATTTGGATGTCCAGTTGCTGATCATGAGTGTACCAGAGAGTGCCTTGATTGACTGGGTTTCATGAAAATGGTGTAGAAGAAAGAATCATGTATGTTGGCGCCTGCTGAGTAGTGACCCAGAGCTGTGGTGTGCAGTTGTGTCATAAAATATCTCTGGTGGGGCCATTTGGATCTGCCATTGACTTCCAAATGTCTTGTGGCAGACATGGTGCAGCCAGTAATCCCTATATGTCTGATCTCTTCATATAAAGGCATCTTGTTATATGGAGAGGTTTCAGGGCCGTGTTCAGAATCAGGTTGCAATGGTTGAGGGGGCAAGCTATGTGGGATATAAGCCTCATTGGTGGATTCTCCTGGAGACCCTGACCCACTACACGTGTGAGAAATCCCTCCAGCACTGAGTCCCTGTTGATCTCCTTGTATTTCATGAAGCAAATACTAAACCCCCAGTGCAGCAGCAAGAAACACCATGAAATGTGGAAGATGCGCAAATGGCTTCACATACCACATGGGGAGACACTTAGCCTTCAGTGACAACAGTTTCCCTACAAAGAGAGAATTCTGCACTCCTGCCTCATGTTCATTGGAAAATAATAAACCATGTCCTCCAGGTCACATAGATGCAGACCCAGCTCTGATGGTCTCACTACAAAGAAGCTAAAGCTCCTGACAACAACATATATTTCAAGTGCCCAAGGTCAGGGAGAGTTTCTCAATAAGTTTTAGGCCGGCAGAGCTCCATGTTTGTGGAGTGTTTACCTGTTTGACCAGGACAGGAGAAAAGACCACTGACTCCAATTAAAATCAAATTAAAGCAGGCTTATTATTTTTCCACTGGCTGAGCTGCCTATCCCTCTCAAAATGGCAGAAACAAGACAGCAACCCCACCTTTCCTACAGCCCAGCTTTATAGTCCAGTAAGTTACACAAAAGGGGGGTTACAGATAACAGAACTCCGAGAAGCATCACGCTATTGCTAGTTTACAATTTTTGTTTTGCTGGCCCCATCATCAGAATTTATGAGGACCATTAGAGACTCACGAGAGTCATTGTCTGGCCAGAGAAGGCCAATATTTATGAGGTGTCACTAAATTTTCAGAGAGGGCTGCTATCTGGTCAGAGAGCCAGGCATGCGTGAGTTCAAGGCATGGACAGGCATTCCAAGCAGATTCAGAATTTGCAGTAATTTATAGGAAAGCAAAATTATCTTTTCATGACTTTGTGGCAAGATGGCTCCCAATTTTAATAAATGATCAGGTTGGGTTTATCATTCCCCCCCATTTTTTTTTGCTTTTTAATATTTTTTAAATTAATTTTCATTGTAGGTTGTTCAAAACATTACATAGTTCTTGATATATCATATTTCACACTTTGATTCAAGTGGGATATGAGCTCCCATTTTTACCCCATATACAGATTGCAAAATCACATCAGTTGCACAACCATTGATTTACATATTGCCATTATGGTGTCTGTTGTATTCTGCTGCCTTTCCTATCCTCTACTATCCCCCCTCCCCCCTCCCCTCTTCTCTTCTCTCTCTACCCCCTCTACTGTAGTTCATTTCTCCCCCTTATATTTTTCTCCTTTCCCCTCACTTCCTCTTTTATGTAATTTTGTATACCCCTGAGGGTCTCCTTCCATTTACATGCAATTTCCCTTCTCTCTCCCTTTCCCTTTCACCTCTCATCCCTGTTTAATGTTAATCTTCTTCTCATGCTCTTCGTCCCTACTCTGTTCTTAGTTACTCTCCTTATATCAAAGAAGACATTTGGCATTTGTTTTTAAGGGATTGGCCAGCTTCACTTAGCATAATCTGCTCTAATGCCATCCATTTCCCTCCAAATTCTATGATTTTGTCATTTCTTAATGCAGAGTAATACTCCATTGTGTATAAATGCCACATTTTTTTTATCCATTCGTCTATTGAAGGGCATCTAGGTTGGTTCCACAGTCTTGCTATTGTGAATTGTGCTGCTATGAACATGGATGTAGCAGTGTCCCTATTGTGTGCTCTTTTTAGGTCTTTAGGGAATAGACCGAGTAGGGGAATAGCTGGATCAAATGGTGGTTCCACTCCGAGCTTTCCAAGAAATCTCCATACTGCTTTCCAAATTGCCGCACCAATTTTCAGTCCCACCAGCAATGTACAAGAGTACCCTTTTCCCCACATCCTCGCCAGCACTTGTTGCTGTTTGACTTCCTAATGGCTGCCAATCTTACTGGAGTGAGATTTGCAACAAAATGAAACTGAATCCCTTACTCTCGCCATGCACAAAAGTTAATTCAAAGTGGATCAAGGAACTTGATATCAAATCAGAGACATGGCGTTTGATAGAAGAAAAAGTTGGCTATGATCTACATACTGTGGGGTCGGGCTCCAAATTCCTCAATAGGACACCCATAGCACAACAGTTAATAACTAGAATCAACAAATGGGACTTACTCAAACTAAAAAGTTTTTTCTCAGCAAAAGAAACAATAAGAGAGGTAAATAGGGAGCCTACGTCCTGGGAACAAATCTTTACTCCTCACACTTCAGACAGAGCGCTAATATTCAGAATATACAAAGAACTAAAAAAATTAGACAATGAGATAACGAATAACCCAATCAACAAATGGGCCAAGGACCTGAACAGAAATTTCTCAGAGGAGGACATACAATCAATCAACAAGTATATGAAAAAATGCTCACCATCTCTAGCAGTCAGAGAAATGCAAAGCATTCCCCCTTTTTTAATGTGTCCCTTCCAAATTTTTGATAGGGTAGGGAAAGAGCAATGAGGGAATTTTAATCCCTCAGGTAACAGTCTCCAAATTTTTAGAACTCACCCAAAATTGGATTCCTGGTTTTACCTGACTTAATTAATTACTTATATTGATATTCTATTTATTTTTGGCTCCATAGTTGTAAGACGAGAGGCGTCACTCATTTTGGCTTCTTCTGAGCTGAGAGAGAGTGACGTGAGTGGGCACAGTATAAGGGACATGAGTTGCCTTTTAGAAGTCAGTTGAGGGACATGAGTTGCCTTTTGGAAATCAGTTCGTTTTGAAGTCTGGTTGGGGAAGAACAGGTTGTAAATTCATCTGGGGATGGGTTCTTCTGTGTGAGAAACAAGAACCATGAGTACTGAAAAAATGTTGCAGCAGCTGGAACATGTCACTGTATAGAAGTTCCCTCAGCAGGCTTTAATATTCCCAGTTATCAGGACTGTCAACTTAATATTTAACATTTAGTGTTACAGTTATCCCTCTCCATAAGATACAGTTTAATGATTTAATATCATCTGATCTTGCAAAATCATTTTACTAGTATGACCTCTGTGTGTAATAGAGAAACCTTTAATTCTGTTACTCAGGGCTGGATAATCGTACTAGCAAACACCAACCCTACCTGTAGGTTAGGAATATCTGTAGGCCTTAAACTAAAAATTTCTGCCTCTGGCAGCTCCTCTTGATAGTCTCTTTTTATAGTTATCAGGCATTCCTTTCTGGGAATCCTTCTTTGTAGCCTCCAGTCTTACTTATTTTGGGAGGCTAACATAATGTGTATAAAAAATTATTATTATTATTATTAATATTATTATTTAAAATGCCCAGGAATGGCTGTATTTTGGTTTTAACTGTCTTTCCTAAGTGTTTATCATGAAACAGTCAAACTGACTTTTGTTTCTATCTATTGTTAACAGTCAGCTGAGCTTTTATGGGAGTCATTCCTGGGGAAACTTGAGAGCAGCTTCTCAGTTCTGCTAGTGCCATTTGCGCTAGGTGGGTCCAGGTCTTGCTTGACCATGTGGCTACCCTTGGAAGCATCAGGGATGTCTCCCATCTCTGATGACTCTCCTCTTCTTAGCAAATGCACCGATTGGCTTTCTGTTCTCCAGGGGTCTCATTAATCTCCCTAATTGGGAAGATATGAGGCCCAGAGTTGCAAAGCTCTTTGAGAAGTCCCTTTTTCCCTGGATTCAGGCTGACTCAGAGGGCAAGAGCCAAATATTGGTTTTCTTGTCCCTTTTCATATAACTTTAATATAAATCCTAATCTTAATCATCCAGCAAATAAATTTTAACAGCCTTATATTAAGAGTACTGGGCTTTAATGTCTATAACTTTATAATTATTTATCTTTTTTATTAACTGGGATCTGTATTATTCTGTCTGTCTTGTAGGTGATGACTTATTATCTTAAATTAACCCATGTTGTGTTCTTAAAGCAACACTTCTGTAAAACACTAACAAGGAATCTTTAGATCACTTATAAGGAAATTACAAAATAAAATTTTTTAACAAGAGTAAAAATACTTAGTTCGTGTAATAGCTACCCTGAAGTTTTAAGCTGAGTTATACATTATATCCCCTGTTTGAGATCCTAGAAATCTTGACAGAAAAAAAAAACAACTTTTGAACATAACTTTAAATGAAATAATATCTGACCTACTGCTTTCGTAGTCATTCTCACATATAGTAAGATGGGACACAGAGCCTTATCTCAGGTAAGGCAGGGCTCTTTATAAAACTTAAGTGTTTTACTTCTAAAGATGATCTTTGTTTTTTTAAATATCATTTTACAAAGATTACATATATTATTTGAGGTCACATGAACATTAGTTAACACCATATGATATCACATTTAAAACATGAATTTAAGAAAGGCTGAAAGTTTTTAACCTTTATATAGATTAGACTCTCATTAACATAAAAATACATTTAAATTGTTCCCCAATGTAAAAAGTAACATACAACTTTACATATCTTATTGATAAGAAGTAAATGAATGCCCAATATATTTTTTTACCATACAACTTCAGAACACCAGCTTGAAATAATGCTCTTTTAAAGTTTCTACCTTACAGATTCGTATACCTGAAAGATATGAGCACATTAATAGCATCACAATTACATTGAAGTTTCTACATTAACCAAGTTTAGCTTTTAATTAAATGGCAGTACAGTGCTCTAAAATAACAGTTCTTATTTAATCAGTTGTTTAATTTTTATGGTTGCTTGCTCTAGAAAAAATAAAACTTAATAAACACAATGTTATGGGTAAACTTATGTTTTAAGAAATTTTTGTCTCTTTAACACATGACTGATTATTACAATCTTATACAGACATTAGTACAAACTTATACAGACCTTAGTAAATCAATCAGATATCTAACAAAAGTACTCATGAATGAGTAATCCCATATCTAATTTACTTTACTTATTTATCAATATATTAGACAAATATATTGAACAGTGTAAACCATTTTTTTGTTGAAGGAAAAGTCTTAGAACCAAGGCATATTAGAACATTTGTAGACATTAATATTTTATTAGATTTTTGAACACCTAGAAAAACTTGTAAGCTTAAATTTAAAGACATTTATTTTTATCTCTTTATCCAATTTAAATTCAACTATTTAAATCACTTGAATTAAAGATCTTTGGATCCACTTTTTAAAATTTGTTTTTATGAGCGTTTTTGTTTTAATGAGTGCTCTTTATAAATGTTAATTTGTGTATCATATATATGATATACGGACATATGAATATATAGACATACAACACATAACAAAATTGTGCACACATAATAATAGTAAAGGCCTTGTAGCTTTTCCAGGTGAAATATCCATTGCAATGTTTCAAAAACTACACAGTTAGTCAAAGATAGAACTGGTCAGAAAAACATCATCCTAGGTCTTTAGGATCAAAATCATGAGCTCAAAAAAAAAAATAAAGAATCTAAGGAAAAAATAAGAGTCCTAGAAAAATTGACTGGCCATTAATTAGTAAATACCATACAATTTATTTTTTTTAGGCCTCAGATCACTCTCCTACTGAGCTTGCAGGCCTCTTTCATTTGCCATTCAACATAAGTCCTGGCTGAGGTCGGGAAGGAGCAGGAAAAAGCTGCTATTCTGAGCAGACACCTCATGCCTAAGGCATTTCAACCATAATTTTCAGGTTCAGATGTTGAAAATTATAATACAATTTTAAGACAAAATTCACAAAATTTTATGATACAAGTTTAAGACACAGTTTACAAAATTTTACATCTTTATATCTTGTTTTGTCAACAGATACCATACTATGATTTACTATCTTTGTCCAAATTAATGCACTGGTAGACACAGTGACATTTTCCCAGGCTACCCAATTAAAAATTGGTGAAAAAAAAGCCTGAATGATTGGGAAGTTACTTGCCAACTTGGAAGTAGAGTTCTCTAGTTTTCCATCCTAAGTATTTAAGTTCTCTGGCATGAATTATCTGAAATCATAAACTAAACAATTTCCTAAACCCGACTTTAAACTGCAAGATTGTGCAATGCTTCAAAAACCCATTCAGATGCCAGATTGTTACAATAAAACATCATCATTTAGATACACATTCAGCTAAGATCATTCCCAAGAAATGATTTATAATATCAACACATTATTGCACATGTCTTAAAGGGCCAGAAACAAAGACACAAGACAGACTGAAAGGAGCTCCAGACTATGGCTTACAGACAGAAGCCTTTAAACCAGAGCAGATAAGAGAAAAATCTCCTACACCAGTGGCACCATAGATTTTCCCACAAGGGAACCAGATGTTTTCACAGAGGGACAACCTGAAATGTAAAATCAAGGGTCTCCATGGTGACTTTACTGTATTTAGTGTCCCCTTTTTCTTTTTCTCTTTTTTAGAAAACAGAGATGGCAAAATCCTTACAGTGCAGGGAAGGAAGTAGGTAATTCTCTGAAGCAACAGGGCTTGGGCAGCTGCTGGAAGTCCCTCAGTCCCTCCTTTTACTTACAGGATTAGCTCCTCTTGTTCGGTTCCACCCCAAGCACGCTCCGTCTCCTAACATTTCAGTAGTCAGCTCTCAAAGAGTTCCGGGGTGTGGGGGGTACCAAAAATTGTAACTTAAAGTTTGGTTCCTGATTTTGAAGCCAATTAATACCAATTTAATAATGAGGACAGGGTTTGAGAAAAAGAAAAAGGGAGATTTACTGCTTTGCTAACAGAGGAGAAAAACAGGGGTCTCTGCCCAATGGTTGTGATTCTATCGATCTGAAGGGACAAGGGGTTTTAAGGAGTTTCACGTGTTAACCTGGGAGATACTCAGTTCTTAGGTCCCCAGCAGGCATTGCCCTCTGCAGTGGGTGTGCTCCAGGCAGCCAGCTAGGGGCTTCTCTCATCCTGCTTAACAAAGGGTATTAAAGTTCATCACAGTTCTTTAAAACACAGTCCAAATGGGTGTCAGTTTACTTGCTTTATTACCCATTTTCAGTTAAGTTTTACCACAGGAATCACACAACAAAACACACTAAAACAAACCAAAAAAAAAAAAAACATATGAAACACAGAACAAAACACACAAAAAAACAGAAAACCAGCGCAGAAACAGAAAAACAGAGGAACTATGCAACGTCTTGCTAAAGCTCTGGGATAGGAGCTCCTGCGTGCCCATTGGCACCTCTCTATGCTTTCAGAGGAATTCCCTACAGAACATAACAGAGCACAGAATGATTCTCGTTACTGTACCAGACAGGAGTATATGTGTGTCTCCCCAGGACACCACTCTGTCATCAGAAGAGATCTCCCTTAACCGGATATCAGATGTTATATAGGCGCCACTTACCTATGGAGGCCTCCTCCACCATGTGCTTGCTAATAGTTTTAGGGCGGTGGTTCACTGCAGTGATCCCTGGACCAAAATCTCACACCAAGGCCTTGGAAATTGCCTCTCCATGCCGGAGCCCTGGAGGGAAGGCCAGCTTCAGAATTTCCAGTAGTCTGGTCTTGTGATCTATTGGGGCAGGGTCATCTCGATGGGAAACTACAAAATATTACACCAGGATGCAAGAAAAGACCACTGACTCCAATTAAAATCAAATTAAGGCAAGCTTACTATTTCAAAGTGGATCCAAAGATCTTTAATTCACGTGATTTAAATGGTTCAATTTAAATTGGATAAACAGATAAATATAAATGTCTTTAAATTTAAACTTACAAATTTTTCTAGGTGTTTAAAAATCTTATAAAATATTAATGTCTACAAAAGGTCTAATATACCTTTGTTCTAGGACTTTTTCTTCAACAACAACAAAAAAAATGGTTTAAACAGTCTCCTACTCTAAGCCATTTTCTACCATCAATGGACCATTCAGGGGGAAACCATGGACACAATTCTCCTATGTATGAAAAGAATAATTTTAAGTCCTTTTTCTTAACATGTGCCCCCTATGTCTTGAGGGCCTCCTTGAGGCCTGACAAAAACAAATCATGTGACGAAACTGCTTGTCCCATGGTGGGTCACTCACCATCTGTCATCCCCACTCTCCTCCTGGATCTGTCTTTCGGTGGTGTCTGCTGAGGCAATCGCAAGCTCCGCTTTTTTAAGTCTTCCCTGAGGACAGGTTTCCCCCTCAGTCAAAGGCTCGAGCCCCTATTGATCCTCAGGCAGAGGATCAAAAGGCATCTGTCATGATGGCCTCCATTGGGCAAGCTGTCCTGGATATTAAAAGAAAGTTACAACTCTTAGAGGGATCACAAGATATGACTTTGGGAGATTTAGTCAGAGAAGCCGAGAAAGTATACTATATGAGAGAAACAAAGAGAAAGAAAGGGAGCAAAGGGAAGATGAGAGATGCAAAAGACAGACTAAGGCATTGACTAAGGTCCTGGTCACATCAATAAATAGGCCAGAAATTAACAAACAGGAAGACAGGAACGGAAACCTGGGCGCACGCCAGAGGCCACAATGGAGTTTTACTCAGCATTTAAAAATGACAAAATCATAGAATTTGCAGGGAAATGAATGGCATTAGAGCAGATTATGCTAAGTGAAGGAAGCCAATCCCTAAAAATCAAATGCCAAATGTCTTCTTTGATATAAGGAGAGTAACTAAGAACAGAGTAGGGATAAAGAGCATGAGAAGAAGATTAACATTAAACTGGGATGAGAGGTAGGAGGGAAAGGGAGAGAGAAGGGAAATTACATGGAAATGGAAGAAAACCCTCAGGGTTATACAAAATTACGGACAAGAGGAAGTGAGGGGAAAGGGAAAAATACAAGGGGGAAAAATAAATTACAGTATAGGGGGTAGAGAGAGAAGATGGGAGGGGAGGGGAGGGGAGGGGGGATATTAGAGGATAGGAAAGGCAGCAAAATACAACAGACACTAGTATGGCAATATGTAAATCAATGGATGCGTAACTGATATGATTTTGCAAACTATATACGGGATAAAAATTTGAGTTCATAACTCACTTGAATCAAAGTGTGAAATATGATATATCAAGAACTATATAATGTTTTGAACAACAAACAACAAAAGTTAAAAAAACACATGGAGAACTAATTCAACAAAAAATTGACTAGATTTATAACTCCAATTCTACATAATGTAAAAGGCAAGTCCAATTATACACCATGCCTCCTCTGAAATGCTTGTATGTCTATTCGTTTTGGGTTATTTTTCTCCATTATATTAGGATTAGGAGTCAGAATATAGAGTCTAGTAGGGTATGGGTTAGTGTGAGTGATTCAGTATTTCGAATGAAAATTAGGAAAATGAATCCAATGTTTATGCAAATATGTGCTAAAAATAATCATCCCACTCTCATCAAGAACAATGCCTTGACATTATCTTCGCCCCAAGTTAGACACAATTAGAGGAGAAGAGTTAGAAAATCTATGAATACTTATCTGGAATGGAATATGCTCAGGAGTTCACAACTTTGGGGGTGGTAGAAGAGTTTCCAAAAGTAAGGGACAGGGTAAACACTTCACAAACATGGTGCTCTGCTGACCGGAAGACTTATGAGAAACTGCCTCTGAGTTTGGGCACTGGAAATATATGTTGTAGTCAGGAGCTTTAGCTTCCTTTGCAGTGAGACCATCAAAGCTGGGTCTGCATCTATGTAACCTGGAGCACATGTTTTCTTATTCTTTAATGAACATGAGGCAGTAGTGCAGAATTCTCTCTTTGTATGTAAACTGTGGCCAATGGGGGCTAAGTGTCTTCCTTTGTGGACTCTGAAGCCATGTGGTCATCCTCCATTTTTCATGGTCTTTCTAGCTGCTGCAATGGGAGTTTGGTGTTTGCTTCACGAAATACAAGTAGTTCAACTGGGACACAGTGCTGGAGGGAGTTCTGTCATGTGTGGTGGGTCAGGGTCTGCCAGGAGAATGCACCAACCAGTCTTATATCCAACATAGACTTCCCCATTGTCCCTAGCAACTTGATTCTGAACATTTCCCTGAAACCTCTCCATATAACAAGATGCCTTTACATGCAAGGGTCTGCTGGCTGCACCATGTCAGTCAAAAGCCATTTGGAAGCCAATGGCCAATCCACATGACACCAACACAGATGTTTAATCACACACCTGCCCGCCACTGTTCTAGGCCCACTATTCAGCAAATTCCAACTTACGGGCATGTCTGTTCTACACCATTTTCATGAAACCCAGTGATTCAAGGCACTGTCTGGTACACTCATGATCAGCAACAGGACATCCAAAGGTTCTCCAGTGCCACCTGGTCATGGGAATTTCAAAAATTTCATGGTATTTATCTAGCCATTTTTCAAGTATCAAGTTGGATGCACTGGTTTTTCAATTCATTCAGGAACCATTAAATGGTGAGGATGAAAGCTCTGGAGAACTCTAAAAGGCAACGCTTCCCAACGAGTGGCCAAAATGTCACATGAAGCCTGACCCATTGATGTCTACTCAATGTGAGTTCAATATGTGTTTTGACTCTTTACTATGGTTGCCAAGTCTTTCAGAATAAAATCGTCTTATATCCTGGTGGAGATTCCCAGTGCACTGTGGAAAGACACCCTGAGACTAGATCTCAGTTTCCAAGGGCGACTCTCATGTGTGGCCTCCTAGAATCCCACCAAAATTAATGGCAATACTTCCCTGAAGTCAGTTCCAGAACTCAGTCTCTAAGGGGAATCACACCAGAGTTCAGGTCCAGGTGTACCCAGTCATCTCTTCCAACCAGCACACAAATGACCACAATTAAAACCAAAACACTGCCACATGGCCCTCATCATCTTCCATATAGACACTCATCGTAACCTCTGGATGGAATTTTCCATGAGGGGCGAAGCCCAAGACAGTTTCCAAAATAAACTCCCTTGCCCCTCATTTGCCTAAAGTCAGGGTGACCTAGACACCCTTCCTGTGAACCAGGAGTGATCAAATAGGCCTGCCGTTAATACTGTTCTTATTCTCCAATTTAATCCTACTGATTGTCAGGTATAAATCCTTTATGTGAGTTGGAGGCAATAGAAAACCCAAGCACACATGGGATCTTTCTCTAGATCTATCACCTTCTGAGAATCAAAGCTCCAACCTCACACAGGGCCAAGAGGCTGATTCAGACACATCTCTTTCCAAAGCAATTAAGCAAAGATCCACAGGTGATGCCCATTCATTTCCATTTGAAAAATGTTTTCTTCAGGCTTCAGAAAGGGGTGGCCTGAGGCAAATACCTTCCTGACATTCAGGGCAACATAACCATAGGTAAGCAAATGGGCCAAAGCAAGGTTTTTAAACTGAGACTTTACTGGTTACACTGATATCTGAGTTTTCTGAGATGTTCCCATTCCCTTCAGCTATCCATTACATGGCCATGTAACAGATTTTGGAGGTGGTACATATCTTGGCCACAAAACCAAGAGCCTATTCTGGAGAGAGGCCAGAAATCAAGATGTGTAGAGGACCTTAGGAAGATAGTAGGTGTTGCCCATCCATAAGGTAAGCCACAGTCCATTTATAAAGTGGGCAGGATGAATGCTGGGAAGCTTCCAACTAGACAGGAAACCTCCATTGATGCATTCTCTTTTCTAAAGACTACAACCACGAACACAGTGGATACACAGACATAGAAACACTCGCCTTGCCAAACGACTTCCTAGAAACAGTCAACTCCAAACCATACAAACCACCATTCCTACCTATTTTCAGAACATGAGACAAAACCACAAACTCACATCCACATCCACAAAAGCACCTCCTTCCCCCAAGTAGGTCTGTGACTATCTGGAGTATCCTCTGACTGGTGGGCCATACTATGTTGCCCCAAAATGGCCTGGCCTGTGTCAGATCTGTTCTTCTTGGCCCACTCTACGAAGTTGTCAGCAGGCAGCATTGAGCCAATACCTGCTATCTAGGGAAAGGCCCCTTTTCTGAGCTCTACTGGCATTTGGCCATCCTCATATCATTAGGTACCAAGAAAGACTGACTCTGTCCTTGGTAAATCCAAACAAGTTCGACCACTGGGACTGGGACTGGGACTGGCTCTGGGTGCCTGGCTTCTTGTATCCCAATTTCAGAGAGTTACATCACCAACGAAGTTAGGTAGGTCACCTCCTTCAGGAACTGAATGAGATCACTGCCTTGGCAACCACTTTGTCCTAACAGTTGCTTTCATGGGTCTCATGAGATGGAGGCTGCCCCTACTTCCTGTGACACTTTGACAAGTTTGAATGGTATATCAACAATGGCCACCCGGGAACACCTCTCCACGCAGGTCTGGTTTGGTCCATCTTCTCTACATTAAGAAAAGAGAGGCTGATTCATACACATCTCTTCGTTATCACAAGGTGTTTGCCATGGAAGATGGCTTTTGCTCTCTCAGGTCCTTCATAGCTGCCTACATCTTCTCCAGGGATCATTTCTGCATAGAAATTTGAGGTTCTCAGCAGGTGTAAGATCCCCTACATTCCTGTATTGTAAGATGAACTCTGTCCCTGCTCTTTTGTAATGTTAGATTGAGGCAACAGTGTATGGTTAGGGATAATAACAGGATCGATTTGGTTTAGGAATCATTCTGTGGGATGAATAATGGTATTGGGAACCTGCAATACTTATAGGAATACAGAGGTGAAATATAAGTATGTAAACAGAAATCTAGGTGAGATTTGAAGCTCAGAAGTGCATTGGGCAATTGATTGCGATACATAGCTTTAAATTACGTTCTGCACACATGTCTCAGATAAGTCGATATACAATGCCATAGGACTTGTACCTTGGATGATTGAATGTAGAGGAGAACATCCACTCAAACAGGGATAATCAATAGGATCAGGAAGATAGTCTGTAGATTTTGGAACAAGGGTGAATTTAGTATTTGTACCAAAAGTTCTTTAGCAATTGGGTTTTGGTTAGAGAGTGAATATCAATGTCAGCACATGTGAAGGGTCAGTCACAATGATGAACTGGGGAAAATATGTAGGAAAGCCGATATCAATAGAGACATTAGGAAAACAGGCAAAGTACAGGGTGAGTGATAGTATTAGACATTTTCAACAGTTTTGAGGTTGAATATATTAGGAAGAAACAAATATGTAGTCACCGATAGGATTGACATTTGAGAGCGTTATGCAAGCTGGACATGGATGTTTTTAGTAATCCATGTTCAGTGTCCATTTAGGCTTTGGTACAATCACACGTGTGAATTTTGCATTTTGCGTCCAGAATATTACTGTGATAACATGCATATTTAGATCAGGTGACATGAGTATTTCTTCCTCTATTACTGGGAGCAATATTTTGAAAACGTATAAATTAGTATTGGGGGTACAAAGAGGTGTACCCTGTGTCTATGAATATAGATAATGCATGAATAGACCATACTGTGAATAAATAATATAACTGGTTCCACTTTAAATCATGGATTGAATTGATATCAGAAAATATATAAGAAATCTTATATTGATATACAATCATTCATTCCAAACAGTTATACATCTAATTGTGAAATGATAGTTATGGTTTATCATGAAGGGTGTGTGAGTTTTGCTTAAACAATTATAAAGAAAATCGGAAATAATATGTTTGGAAAGAAGTCTCACGAATAGACCAGTTAAGAAACCTGGAGTAATGCATGTGTTCTGAAGCAGGAAGTGATTGAAAGTGAAACAAATGCCTATAAATTTGCCAACTTGTGCAAGAAATATATACCCTCTGATGTGCATAAACTGAAGAAATAGTAATGTACCAGTGTTGAATAAAAATGAACATCAAAATACAAATCATGTCCCATAAGAGTCTACTTGCATTGCTGTTAAACTGGGGCAGTTACTGTAGAAATATTAGGATAATGCCGCAGTCTTGCTGGGCACAATCAGGAGCCACTTGTCAAAAGAAACTAACTTTATTTTTAAAACCACACACGCCAAACAAAACAGCCTCTCAGGAAAAACCCTCAGAGCCCCAACTGCCACCACTGGCTTCCCAAAAGCCTCTTCCTCCCACACAAGCCTCTCTCCACCTCCCACAATCCTCCTGCTCTTGAGGCTGATTGGCTAGGTCATGTGGGCAAAGCCAAATAAGTCCCCTAATGAGCAACTCCGTGGTCTGAAAGGGCAGGGAAACAGCCCAATGAGCATCACCGCAGAGGAGCCAATCAGCTAGATGTTGCTGTGAGCCAATCATCAGCCAGCAGCTGGAAGTTTGCTGGCTTCTGGAATTTTGCTGGGGCCCCTTCGGATGTGGCTCTCAACATCTCCCCCTCTCTGTTTAAACAACACACATGTGGCTTAGGGACAGTGCCTGCCTTAGGTTGTCCAATAGTACATATGGTCCTTACCCGTTAAGTTGGTACCATTGCAATTGGATCTTACCCATCACTGACTACCGGTCCAGTTTACAGCAACACCTGTGGAGAAGTCTTTGTACCACCGGGGGGTGGTGAGGTTCTTTGCCTCACCTCTAATGGCCCCCAAACATTAGCTGGACGATAATGACACACAGAAGAGAGGAAGATACACCAAGCCAATTGATGGCTCCTTTTGGAAAAATTGTACCACCGATGACATCATGAGCAAATATACCCGAACACTACCACAAGTCGCTGCACAAACAGGTAGTTTACAATGCATACAGGAGAGTTCTCAATGTGTCTAGGCAAGTTCTGCAAGCATTTCAGTGATGGCTATTGCAGAAGCTGTAGATTGGTTTTATCTTTGATTTCACCAGCACTGGGATGAAGATAGGAATTCTGGCAATAATGGCTAAAGAAAAATTATGTAACATTCCAGAAGGCACTGAAAGAAAACAATTTTCTTAACTATTTAAATTGTCTTGAAGATAATTATTAAATATAATGAAAAGGAAAGGTGAAAGAAAGGAAACAGATCTGTTAACCTCCTTTTTTTCAAATTTTAAAACAAACCTCAACAGCTCTTTACCCAATTTAAATGAAACCATTTAAATAATGTGAATAAAAAAATATTTGGATCCATTTTTTTTATGAGCGCTCATCATATATCATATATGGACAAACGAACATTCAAACATATAACACAAAACACAAGTGTGCACACATAATATAATACATACAACACATAACCTAATAGTAAAGGCCTTATAACTTTTTACACGTGAAATCTCCATTGCAATGTTCAAAAACTCTTTTGTCAAAAAATAGAACTGATCAGCAAAACATTAAACTAGGTCTGTATGAGCTCAAAAAACAAAATAGAATGTGGGAAAGGGCAATAATAAAATAGGTAATGAAAAAAGCATCCTGGTTCTATCTCAGATGTAAGGATAGTCAAACTGGAATTTTGGATATCAGCTGATAAGGCCTTGAGTCAAATCATCTTCTTTTTGGATGTGCCCTGATATGTCTTATAAAGAATAGATCTTTTCTGTCCCAGATTAGACTTTTTATATTGGAAAGTAAAGAGAAAACAGTAGAGAAAGGAGAAATCTTACCAGCAACTTCAAGGGATACTATAGCATTAACTATATACTGACTATCGGAAAATAAATTAAATACAGAATATTTAAATATCTCAAAAGCTTGTAATACTGCATTAAGCTCTACCTTTTGAGCTGATTGTTTGGGTACTAAAAATTTATAAGTTTTATCAGGTATAACTATTGCTGCTCTACCATTATTTGATACATCAGTGAATATATTTGAAGCATTCATGATAAGTGTTTTTCTTCTCAATTTTGGAAAAATTACAGGATGCGATGACCAAAAAGACAATAAAGGGTTAGATGGTAAGTGGTTATCAAATGAAACATTTGATTGGACCATGATTATTGCCAAGTATTTAACTCATTAGCTAACTCATCAATTTGATTCAGAGTATATGGAGTAAAAATTTTATTGGAAGAAATTCCAAACACTCCCTTTGCTGCTTTAATTCCTTTGAGTATTAATTATCCTAAAGCCTCAGGATACCTAGTAAGAATAGTGTAAGGAGAATAAGATAAATGTATCCATAATAATGGACCTTCTTGCCAAAATACTCCTGTAGGAATATTTTTTGTTGGTAGTACAATAGATAATAAAGGCAAACTTATATCAATTCTATCCAAATGCATATTTTCCATATATGTTTCATTGATTTTTAATGCCTTTCTTGCTTCAGGTGTTAACATGCGGGGTGAATTTTTATCTGATAGACCTTTTAGGATATCAAATAAAGGTCCCAACTCTCCTGTTGGTATACCTAGATAAGGCCTTATCCAATTAATGTCTCCTAATAACTTTTGAAAGTCATTATGTGATTTGAGTTGATCTACTCGTATTTGAATTTTTGGTGGACTGACCATGGTTGAGGATAACAGAACTCCTAAATAATTAATTGGAAAATTTAATTGTACTTTATCTATTGCTATCTCTACATTATAAGTTTTAATAAGTTTGTAAGTGTGGCATAACTTTCTAGCAATGTGTTTTTAGCTTTGTGTGCTAATAATACATCATCCATATAGTGAAATATTTGTGTTCAGAATTTTGATTTCTAAGTGGCTGGATTACTTTGTTAACATAAATATGACACATAGTTGGGCTGTTAGCCATCCCTTGAGGGAGTACTTTCCATTCATATCTCTGATCAGGACCTTCATGATTCAGTGCAGGGATAGTAAAAGCAAAACCTGGACTATCCTTAGGATGAATTATAATTGAAAAAAAAAAACAATATTTAATATCTATAACTAAAACATACCAGGTTATTGGCAAAGCAGACAATTGAGGAATCCCTGATTGAGCAGGTCCCATAATAACCATCTCATTATTAATGGCTCTAAAATCTTGCAATAGTCTCCATTTACCAGATTTCTTTTTGATGACATAAATGGGAGTATTTTGGGGATATACAGTCGGTTGTATATGTCCTTCTGCTAATTGTTGTTTTACCAGGTCATGGACTGCTTGTATCTTTTCTTCAGTCAGGGGCCACTGAGGAACCCATACTGTCTTTCTGATTTTCAGGTAATTTTTATTGTCTCAGTGGCCCTTTCTGAAAATCCAACCCATGTCTCTCTGTTCCTTGATCTATTTATATTGGTGCTGCTATGACTTATTCTTGTTTTTCTAATCTTTTTTCTTTCCTAAAACCTTGTCTAGTCATAATAGTGGCTGCATTTTGGTTGATGTTATTTGTTAATGTCAAACCTAATTGATCTAGGACATCTCGTCCCCATAAATTTATGGGAAGATGATCCAATACATATGGCTGTATAGTTCCTTCACATCCTTTAGGATCATTCCTATCTAATACCATTTTACTTCTATGGGGATTAGTCGCCACTTATAGGCCTCAAAGCGTTTGAGTGGCTTGTTGTAATGGCCAATGTTTTTGCCATTCTTGACGAGAGATGATGCTAATGTCTGCACCTGTATCCAGTAGCCCATTCAATTCATGCCCTTGAATATTTAGTTTTAGCATGGGGCGAGAATCTAAATTTAAAAAAAGCATAGCCAAATCTACACCTGTGGAGCCTAATCCCTTGGAACATCTTTCTACAGTACGACTGGAAAATTTATCATATAGGCTGGGTATTATTAGTAACTGTGCTATTCTATCTCCTTGTGAAATTACTGATATGTCCTTTGGAGAACTGGCTATAATTTTTATTTCACCTTCATAATCGGGATCAATCACCCCAGGACTTATCATAAGTTCTTTTAGAGTAGAAGAGCTGCATCCCAATAATAAGCCCATGGTTCCTTTGGGAAGAGGTCCTTTTACCCCTGTGGGAATGATTTGAACTCCCATCTCTGGAGTTAGTACTGATCTGGCAGAGGCGCAGATGTCCAACACTGTGCTCCCTCTGGTTTGTCTGATGAGGGATCTGATGGACAATGTGTCCTGGGCACTACCCTGATGGGGTTGCTGGGTTCCTCCAGTGCTCTGTATATTTGTGGTTTGGGACCCCGGAGCATTGGAACCCCCTGTCCATTTATTTGGCAATTGAGCCCAATGCCTTTCTCCATGATATCGTGGATAAACACCTGGTCCTTGTTCATTTTTTGATAATTGAGTACCCTCTATGGTGGTTTGAGAACAGCACTCATTAGCCCAATGTCTCCCTCTATAGCATTGTGGCCAAATACCTGGTATTCTACTCCTTTGATACCTAATATTGTTAAACCCTCCTTCTATGGGCCAATTCCTTTTAAAATGTCCTGTTTCTTCACATTGGTAGGATGTTCTTGGTCTGGCATCTAAAGCCTGTTTTACTGTAGCTGCCACAATTTGCCCTTGTTCATTAATGTATCTGGCAACTAAAGCCTGTTTTACTGCAGCTGCCATGACTTGCTCTTGTTCATTAATGTCTCTACATAATTAAATCAATGTGTTTAAATCTTCATTTTTCCATGGTCTAATGATATCTCTGCAACGATTCGCTTGCTCATAAGCCAGTTGTTTCAGTAATGGCATTGCTTGTTCTGTATTCCCAAAAACTCTGGTAGCTCTTTGAATAAGCCTATCTACAAATTCAGCATAAGGTTCATTAGCTCCTTGTATTACCTTAGATAATTGACCTTGTAAACCTCCATGTTCTTGTAAAGTCTTCCATGCCTTAATTGCATCTACACCAATTTGTGCACATACACCATGATCATATGCAATTTGCTGCTGCTGATCTTCATAAGGTCCCTTTCCTAACAACATATCTAGATTTCTCTGAGGATAACCAGCTCCTGCATTTCACCTAGCTGTCTCCTTTCAACATTCCTCATTGGCAACCTTCCATAACATGCATTGTCCTCCATTTAGCACAACATTACACATATTAGCCCAATCCACTGGCTTCATGTTCAAGTTGTTAATGGATTCGACCATGATTACATTGAAGGGTGCTTGAGGACGATAGGTTGTTACAGCCTCTTTTAGCTGCTTCACTGTTTTGAAATTTAAAGCATGGTAAACACGCTGCCCTCCTCCCTCAAATACAGGGAATGTTAATATTTGAGATCTTGTCTCAGGATCCTAACTATCAACTGCGGGAGTTGGGGGCCTCCCAGCATAAGAAAGTGGCCTTGTTAGTTGGACACTTATGTCATCTGGTGATAGAAAGGTGTTAGTAGCAGTCTCCTGTTGTAAATTTCCCCTGATGTTTTTTACTGTTTTACACTTTCTTTCTCTGTCTAACTAGCTTTAGAGGCCTTCTCTTTTACTTGAATTTTTTCCTGTCTGACTAGTTCGAGAGACGTTCTCTTTTACTTGAATAGTTTCCTCTATCTGACTAGCTCGAGAGACCTTCTCTTTTACTTGAATTTTTTCTTCTGTCTGACTAACTTGAGACACCTTCTGTTTTACTTGAATCAATATGTCTTCTTCTTCCTCTACCATTGACTGAACTGAAGGCTTTGAACTAAGCAAACAAGATATGAATGTCCACAATGGCAATATGCCAACTGGCAGAATCCCTGGGCTTTTCTTTTCTATTCTTTTTAAATCTGCACCATGATGGTTCCATTGTGATATATTTAACAACTCCTTCTTAAAAAGCCATGGTCTACATTTTTGTATTGTATCAACAATTGCCATGACTGCTCTTGATTTTACTGGGATGCCTCCTTCCTCTAACAATTTACTTAACACTTTTTTGGTTTGTTTTTTACTAATTTTTGATCCCATATTTCTACTATAATACAAACCAACAAGATAACACCAAACAAAAAAAGAGATAGAACGAAATAAAAATGGAACAACAAAAAATTTTTATAGCCTTTCTCCCTATCTGTTCCTCAGACACAAATAGTTTTTCCTCAGATGTGAGCAGTTTTTCTTCCATCTCACTCATCTCCAGGGACAGGCAACTTAAAACAAAAGAGGAATCATAAAATGCCTACCCATCCTCTCGCCCTGCCCTCAAGAGCGAGCAGTTTACCTTATCAGTTACCCTCAGTCGCTCCCCATATGAGCCACCAAATGCCACTGTCTGGCTGGGCACAATCAGAATCCACTTGTCAAAAGAAACTAACTTTATTTTTAGAACCACACACGCCAAGCAAAACAGCCTCTCAGGAAAAATCCTCAGAACCCCAACTCCCAACACCAGCTTCCCAAAAGCCTCTCCCTCCCACACAAGCCTCTATCCACTTCTCACAATCCTCCTGCTCTTGAGGCAGATTGGCTGGGTCACGTGGGCAGAGCCAAAAAAGTCCCCCAATGAGCAGCTCCATGGTCTGAATGGGCAGGGAAACAGCCCAATAAGCATCACCGCAGAGGAGCCAATCAGCTAGATGTTGCTGGGGCTGCTGTGAGCCAATCATAAGGTGGAAGTCTGAAAGGCGGGGAAACATCTCAATGAGCATCTCCAATGAGCATCACCACAGAGGAGACAATGAGCTAGAAGTTGCTAAGGTCGCTGTGAGCCAATCATCAACCTGCAGCTGAAAGTTTGCTGGCACCTGGAAGTTTGCTGTGGCCCCTTCGGCTGTGACTATCAACAGGATACGTATGCACCATTCACTGAAGTTAGTTTTCAGTAATAGAAAACAAATACGAATTTCAGGTGGATGAATATTTCTGAAAATAATCTTGTGAAAAGTTGATTATAAATCCACATACTTGAACATGAATGAATTTAGGGAGTGTAAATCAGACACATATATTTCATATTTTGAAAAATCTGGAGAGTGTGTATGTGTGTATACACACACACACACACACAAATTTTAAAATGTAGCAACATATATGCCAATCGAAATTCACCATGAAATATACATCATTCACAGATCTAAAAATATTCAATTTACTTAACAGGGATTTATGTATAATGTTGTTCTCCTAGGAAGCTCTCCCATAGGTTCAATTTTCAGTTCCAACAGCATCTAGGAGGAGTGATCTCTTCTCAAAATTTGTATCTGACAAATCAGCTACCGCAAAAAAATATACACGTGATAAAAGGTAGGATTCTTTATGTGCATATAAAATAGATGTGCTGAATAGGATACAGAGAAAGGGAGACAGGAATTCACATATTTGTTAACTTTAAAAACACATGGAGGACTATTTCAATTAAAAATTGACTAGAATTATAACACCTACTTGCAAAAGGCAAGTCCAAATATATACCATGCCTTCTCTGAACAGCTTCTATTTCTTTTCTGTTAGGATTCTTTTTCTCCATCATATTAGGATTAGTAGTCAGATTCTAGTACAGTATGGGTTAGTGTCAGGGATTCAGTATTTCAAATGGAAAATAGGAAAATGAATCCAATTTGTATGCAAACATATGCTAAACAAAAATCTTTCCACTCTCATCCAGAAAAATGCCTTGACATTACCTTCGCCCCAAGTAAGACACAATTAGAGGAGAAGAATTAGAAAATCTGTTAATACATATCTGGAATGGAAAATGCTCAGGAGTTCACAACCTTGAAGGTGGTAGAGGAGTTTCCAAAAGTAAGGGAAAGGGTAAACACTCCAGAAACATGGAGCTCTGCTTGCCTAAAGACTTCTTGAGAAACTGCCTCTGAGGTTGGGCACTTGAAATATACGTTGTTGTCAGAAGCTTTAGCTTTCTTTGTAGTGAGACCATCAAAACTGGGTCTTCATCTATGTGACCTGGAGGATGTTGTTTCTTATTTTCCTAATGAACATGTGGCAGCAGTTCTGAATTCTCTCTTTGTAGGTAAACTGTGGCAACTTGGGGCTAAGTGTCTCCCTGTTTGGACTGTGGACCCAGTTGGTAATCCTCCAGTTTTCGTGGTGTTTCTTGCTGCTGCACTTGGAGTTTGGTATTTGCTTCTTGAAATACAAGGATTTCAACTGGGGCACAGTGCTGGAGGGATTTCTGTCACATGTGGTGTGTCAGGGTCTGCATATAAATGCACCAACCAGGCTTCTATCGCACATGCTTGCCCCCTTGACCATAGCAACTTGATTCTGAACATTGCCCTGAAAAATCTCCATATAACAAGATGCCTTTACATATAAGGGTCTGCTGGCTGCAGCATGTCAGTCACAAGCCATTTGGAAGCCAATGGCAGATCCACATGGCCCCAACACAGATGTTTTATCACACACCTGCACATCACTGCTCTAGGCCCCAACTCAGCAGTCTCCAAATTACTGGCATCTCTGTTCTACACCATTCTCATGAAACCAAGTCAATCAAGGCACTGTCTTGTACACTCATGATCAACAGCATAAGATCCAAAGTTACTCCAGTGCCATCTGGTCATGGGAATTTAAAAAATGTCATGGTACTTATCTAGCCATTTTTAAAGGATGAAGTTGGAGGCACTGTGGGTTTAAATTTATTCAGGAACCATTAAATGTTGAGGAAGTTTATTTCAATGAAAGTTCTGGAGAACTCTCAGAGGAAAGTCTTCCCAAAGAGTGACCAAAAAGTCACATGAAGCCATGCCCATTGAGGTCTACAATATGAGGTCCATGTGAGTTTTGACTCTCAACTATTGCTGCCAAGTCTTTCAGAATGAAATCATGTGATATCCTGGCTGAGATTCCCAGTGTTCTGTGGAAAGCTACCCTGGTCCAAGATCTCAGTTTCCAAGAGCGACTCTCATGCATGGCCTCCTAAAACCCCAACACAATTCATGGCAATACTTCTCTGACGTCAGTTCTAGACCTCAGTCTCTAAGGGTATCACACCAGAGTTCACGCCCAGGTGGACCCAGTCATCACTTCCAACCACCACACAAATAAACACAATTAAAACCAAAACACTCCCACAAGGCCCTCATCCTCTTCCATATAGACACTAATCATAACCTCTTGCTGGAGTTTTCCATGAGGGGCGCAGCCCAAGACAGTGTTCAAAAGAGCTCCCTTGCCACTTATTTTCCTAAAGTCAGCGTGGTTTTTTACCATTTTTGTTTTGGATACACACATGGAATCTTTCTTTAGATCCATGAGGTGCTGAGAATCTAAGCCACAGCATCACACAGGGCCAAGAGGCTGAATCAGACAAATCCTTATCCTAAGCAATTAAACAAAGAGCGACAGGTGATGCGCATGCATTTCCATTTGAAAACAGTTTTCATCAGTCTTCCCAAATGGGTGGACTGAGGCAAAGACCTCCTGACATTCAGGTCAACAGAACAATAGGTAAGCAAAAGGCCAAAAGAAGGGTTTTTCCACTGAGACATTACTGGTCACACTGATATCTGTGTTTTCTGAGATGCTCCCATTTCCTTCAGCTATCCAGTACATGGCCATGTCACAGAGCTTGGAGGGGTACATATCTTGGACACAAATCCATAAGACTATTTTGGAGAGTGGCCAGAATTTAGGAAGAAAACATGAACTTAGGAATTTAGTAGGTGTTGCACATCTATAAGACAAGCCACAGTCCATTAATAAATCGGCCAGGATGAATGCTGGGAAGCTTCCTAATAGACAGGACACATCCTTGATGCATTCTCTTTTCTAATGTCTTCAACCATGGACACAGTGGAATACATAGATAAAGAAACACTCACCTTGTCAAACTACCTACTATAAAGAGTCCACACCAAACCAAAAAAAAACCCGCCTTTTCCACCTATTCTCAGAAGATGAGACAGAACCAAAAACTCACACCCACACCCACAAAGGCACCTCCTTTCCCCAAGTAGGTCTGTGACTATACAGTGTGTCCTCTGAATGGTGGGCCATACTATGTTAGCCCAAAATGGCCTGTCTTGTCTCAGATCTGTTTTCTTTGGCCAACTCTGTGAAGTTGTGAGGATCCATTGGTGAGCCACTTTCTGCTTTCTCAGGAAGGGCCCCTCTTCAGAGCTTTTCTGGCATTTGGCCATCCTCACATCAGTAGGTACCAAGAAAGACTGACTCTGTCCTTGGTAAATCCAAACAAGTGAGACCACTGGGACTGGTACTGGGACTGGCTCTGTGTGCCTGGTTTCCTGGATCCCAAGTTCAGAGATTCCATCACCAAGAAAGTGAGGTAGGTCACTTCCTTCAGGAACTGAATGAGGTCACAGCCTTGGCAACCACTTTGTCCTAACAGATGCTTCCAAGGGTCCCATGAGATGGAGGCTGCACTTACTTCCTCTGACATTTTCATAAGTTAGAATGGTATATCAACAATAGGTACTGGGGAACAGCTCTCCACAGAGGCTTGGTTTGGTCCATCTTCTCTACATTAAGAAGAGAGATTCTGATTAAGACACAACCCTTTATCCTGACCATGTTTTTTTGCCATGGAAGATGACTTTTGCCCTCTCAGGTCGTTCATAGCATCCTACACATTCTCCAGGGATTATTTCTACATGGACCTTTGAGGTTCTCAGCAGGTGGAAGATCCATACATTCCTGTATTGTAATACCAACTCTGTCTCTGCTCTTCTGTAAAGTTAGATTGAGGAACAGTGTATGGTTAGGATTAATAACATGTTCAATATGGGTTAGGAATCATTCTGCTTGATGAACAATGTTATTGGAAACCTGCGATATTTACATGAAAATATAGGTGAAATATAAGTATTGAAATATAAATCTAGGTAAGATTTGAATCCTAGAAGGGAATTTGGCCTTTGAGTGGGATACTTAGCTTTGAATTATGTTCTGCACATATGTCTCAGATAAATTGATATGCAATGGCATAGATCCTTGTACCTTCGATGATTGAATGTAGAAGAGAGCATCCAGTTAAAAAAGGGATTTTTGCTAGGATTAGGAATATAGTCGGTAGGATTACGAAGAAGATTGAGTATAGAATTTGGACCAAAAGTTCTTTAGCAATAGGGTTTCTGGTAGAGATTGAATATAAATGTCAGCACATGTGAAGAGTCAGTCACAATGATGAACTGGGGAAAAAAGTAGGAAAGCAGATGTGAATAGAGAGTAGGAAATCAGGCAAATTATAAAATAAGTGAGAGGTTTAGACAGTTTCAACAGGGTGAGATTGAAAATGTAGTCTTAGGAAGAAACACATATGTAATCACCAATAGGATTGACATTTGAGAGCATTAGGCAACCTGGACATGGATGTTTTTAGTAATCCATGTTCACTTTCCATTTAGGCTTTGGGACAGTCATAAGTGTGACCTTTGCATTTTGTGTTCAGAATATTACTGTGATAAAATGTATATGTAGATCAGTTGACATGCATATTTTTTCCACCATTTCTGGGAGCAATATTTTGAAGATATAGAAATTATTGTTGGGAGTACACAGAGGTGTACCATGTGTCTATCAATATATAGACAATGCATGAATAGACCATACTGTGAATAAATGATATAACTGGTTTCACTTTGAATAATGGATTGAATTGATATCTGAAAGTATACAAGAAATCTTATATTGATGTACAATCATTCATTTAAACCAGTTTTACATCTAATGGTAATATTAGTGTTATGTTTTATCATGACGGGTGTGTCAGTTTTGCTTCAAAAGTGATAATGGAAATCGAAAACAATGTGTTTGGAAAGAAGTGTCACAAAAAGAGAAGTCAAGAAACATGGAGGAATACATGTGTTCTGAAGCAAAAGTGATTGAAAGCAAAACAAATGTGTATATATTTGCTAAATTGTGGATGAAATATACATCCTATGATGTGCATTAACTGGAGAAATAGTAATGTACCAGTGTTGAATAAAAATGAACGTCAAAATACACATTATATCACATAGGAATCTTCTTGCATTGATGTTAAACTGGGTCAGTTACTGTATAAATATTAGAATTTTATTTTGGTGTTATAATACAATTTATTTTAGCACTAGCATGCCACAGAATGTAGAAGAAAGAGCAATGGATTTTTAGTTATAACACTAATAATCTAGCATTTAATGATTATTTTGGGGAGTCTAGAATTTACATAAGGCTATGCAACATAATTTTTTGTATTTAACATTCATAAAATCTTGGAATTTTGGTAATATTTCTCCTTTTTTTATTTTTTCAGTTGTTGATAGACCTTCATTTTATTTATTCATATGTGGTGCTGAGAATATAACCCACTGGCTCACACATGCTAGACAAGCATGTTAACACTGAGTCACAAACCCAGCCCCTCCACTTTTATCTTTTCATCAAACACTCCTCTCCCTCTTCTTTACCCACTTTCTTCCTCATTTTCACCCTTCTCTCTCTTCCTTTTTCATTTTCTCTCCATAAGTATTTTTCTCTCATATCATTACAAACAGTACTATGCTATGAAATTTACATTTAAAACTGTTTTTTATAGTCATTCTTTTCTTGAGAAAATTTAAAAATTATAACCACCTGATAAATATATTACAATACATTTATTATGCATATGTATCTATATTCATGCATATGTGTTACATATATATTTAAAAGTACTTTGATTAGCCTGTTAGAAATAATATAGACCAAGTCTTTCTTAATTCTCAAGTCTTCCAGAATTAACATCTTACAGTGAAAATCAAATAAACATATTTAACTAAACAGGTATCATTCTTATTTATCAATACTGATAATTTAAGGTTTTTATATCACATTTAGCTGTAATATGGCATATTAAATCTTTTGAATTAGAGAATTTTTTTTTGAACAACCTATTATTTAAGGACCATATGCACTGACATTTTAAATGGCTTTCTTGTGATTACACTTTCTATCAATTGCATATTAATTTCCAAATATTTATTTTAGTAATTTTCATATTCATAATTGATATAAAGTCAATTGATTAATTCTTTTTGTAAGGAGTTACTAATTACAGTAGGGACAGTATTAATAATTCTAAATCTTTATAAAAATGGTACAAAAATATTTTCATGCAAAATTATGTATAATTGCATGCTCTAAATGTTTGATTGTTGATACATATAATAAAGAGCTTTTGATGAGTCTCTTCCCCAGTAAAACAGAAAATGCAAAGATATAGTTGGGTATGTATGTCCAAACAAACATATGGAAAAATACACATTATCATCTAGAAACTATTAAATAAAAGATGAAAAGAACAATCCAACACATTGTACCAACTTGTCAGATGAGGTAGTATTCTGGAAGAATAGCCTAAGTCTAGACCTGGTCCATGTCAAAATATTCACAAAAAATAAAATATGAAAAATATAGGAAATGCTATGAGTTTTTCTTGAAGGTAAGTGGATTATCCTTTAATCTCAATTATGTGCATTTTTAAAAGCCAGTTTTCTGGTAAAATAAATTTGTGATAGTTACAAGTACACAAAACAAAGTTTCTGCTTAGCAAAATGAATGCATCTCAACTCTTTTTTAGCTGATTTCTTCCCACTCAACTTTAAACCTTTATTTATTTATTTTTTATTGGTTGTTCAAAACATTACAAAGCTCATCCTATATCATCTTTCATACATTTGACTCAATTGGGTTATGAACTCCCAACTTTCCCCAAATACGAGTTGCAGAATCACATCGGTTACACATTCACATTTTTACATAATGTCATATTAGTGACTGTTGTATTCTGCTAAATTTCCTATCCCCTACTATCCCCTACTATACCCCCTCCCATCCCCTCCCATCTTCTTTCTCTACCTCATCTGCTGTTGTTCACTTCTCTCCCTTGCCCCACCTTTCCCCAATTTTCCCTACCCCATTGTTTGAACATGCTATCCTACTTCCATTGCATGCTTTTAGCCCCTTTTTCAAATATAAGAAAGTTGTAATTTTGAGGATTGGTTTCTGTGTCCTCTATTCTGTACCATTGTTCCACCTGCCTATTTTGTTACCAGTACCACGCTGTTTTTGTTACTATTGCTTTTAGTACAGTTTGAACTCTGGTATCACTATACCTCCAGATTTAAATTTTCTGTTTAGAGTTGCTTTTGCTATTCTGGGTCTTTTGTTTTTCCATCTTCTAAGATCTTCTTCTCTCTCTCTCTTTAGGGTTCTGTAGTTTTCAGTATATAAAACTTTCACGTCTTTTGTTAGGTTGATTCCCAAGTATCTTATTTTATTTGAGGATATTGTGAATGGAGTGGTTTTCCTCATTTCCATTTCAGAAGTTGTGTTGCTGACATACAGGAATGCCTTTCATTTATGCGTGTTAATTTTATATTCTGCCACTTTGCTGAATTCATTTATTAACTCTAGCCATTTCATTGTAGACCCTTTGGGGTCTGTTAAATATATTTTCATGACATCTGCAAATAGCGATAATTTAAATACTTCTTTTCCTATTTTTATGCCTTTAATTTTTTTTTGTCTGTCTAATTGTTCTGGCTAGTATTTCAAGAACTAAATTGAATAGAAGTGGTGATAGAGGGCATCCCTGTTTTGTTCCAGATTTTAGAGGGAATGCCTTCAGTTTTTCCACATTTAGGATGATGCTAGCCTGAGGTTTAGCATATATAGCTTTTACAATGTTGAGGTAAGTTCCTGTTATCCCTAGTTTTTCTAGTGTTTTGAACATAAAGTGATGCTGAACTTTGTCAAATGTTTTTACTGCATCTATTGAGATGATCATATGGTTCTTGTCTTTATGTCTATTGATGTGGTGAATGGCATTTATTGATTTCCGTATATTGAACAAGCCTTGCATCCCAGGGATGAATCTTACTTGATCATGGTGCACAATTTTTTTGATATGCTTTTGTATTCGATTCGCCAGGATTTTATTGACAAGTTTTGCATCGAAATTCATTAGAGATATTGGTCTGTAGTTTTCTTTCTTTGAAGTGTCTTTGTCTGGTTTCGGGATCAGGGTGATTTATCCTCATAGAATAAATTTGAAAAAGCTCCTTCTTTTTGTTTTTCTTGAAATAGCTTGAAAAATATTGGTATTAATTCTTCTTTAAAGGTTTTGTAGAACTCCGCTGTATACCCATCCGGTCCATGGCTTCTTTTGGTTGGTAGTTTTTGATGGCTTCTTTCATTTCTTCCTTTGTTATTGGTCTGTTTAAATTGCGTGTGTCTTCCTGACTCAATCTGGGCAGATCTTATGACTTAAAAAATTCATCGATATCTTCACTATCTTCTATTTTATTGGAATATAGTGTTTCAAAATACTTTCTAATTATCTTCTGTATTTCTGTAGTGTCTGTTGTGATATTGCCTGTTTCATCCAGTATGTTAGTAATTTGAGTTCTCTCTCTTCTTCTCTTCATTAGCATGGCTGTGGGCCTGTCAATCTTATTTATTTTTTCAAAGAACCAACTTTTAGTTTTATCAAATTTTTTAATTTTTTTGTTTCAATTTTGTTGATTTCTGCTCTAAATTTAATTATTTCTTGTCTTCTACTACATTTGCTGTTGTTTTGCTCTTCCTTTTCTAGGTTTTTGAGGTGTAGTGTGAGTTCTTTATTTGTTGATTTTTTTCTTTTTTTGAGGAAAGAACTCCAAGAAATAAACTTCCCTCTTAAACTGCTTTCATTGTGTCCCATCGATTCCGGTATGTTGTGTCTGTATTGTCATTTGTCTCTAAGAATTTTTTTTATCTCCTCCATTATGTCTTCTGTAACCCATTGATCATTCAGTAGCATGTTGTTCATTTTCCATGTGATGTAGGATTTTTCCTTCCTTCTTTCATCATTGATTTCCAGTTTCATTCCATTATTATCAGATATAGTGCATGGTATAATCTCCATGCTTTTATATTTACTAAGAATTGCCCTATGGCATAATATATGGTCTATCTTTGAGTAGGATCCGTGTGAAACTGAGAAGAACGTGTATCCACTTGATGATGGCTGATATATTCTATATATGTCGTTCAAGTCTAGGTTACAAATTGTGCTGTTGAGTTTGATAGTTTCTTTATTCAGTTCTTGTCTAGAGAATCTGTCTAATGCCGAGAGTGGTGTCTTGAAGTCACCCATAATTATTGTGTTGTAGTCTATTTGGCTATTGAACTTGAGGAGAGTTTGTTTTATGAACATTGCAGCTCCATTGCTTGGTGCATACAAATTCATAATTGTTATGTCTTGTTGGTGCATGGTTTCTTTTAACAGAATATAGTGTCCTTCTTTATCCCTTTTGATTAACTTAGGTTTGAAGTTGATTTTATTCCACATGAGTATGGCCACTCCTTCTTGCTTCTGAGGGCCATGTGAGTGGTATGATTTTTCCCAACCTTTTACCTTCACCCTGTGTATGTCTTTTCCTATCATATGAGTCTCCTTAAGGCAGCATATTGTTGGATTTATTTTTTTTGATCCAGGTTACTAGCCCATTCTCTTGATTGGTGAATTTAGGCCATTAACATTTAAGGTTACAATTGAAATATGATTTGTTCTTCCAATCATGTTTATTTATTTATTATGTTTTAGTTTGGCTAGTTTTTACTTTTTTGGTTATTTTCCTCCCCCTTTACTGAGATACCTCCTGCTGTTAGTTTTCGGCACTATTTATCAATTCCTCTTCTTGTAGTATTTTGCTCAAAATGCTTTGCAGTGCTGGTTTTCTGGCTGCGAATTCTTTTAGCTTTTGTTTATTGTGAAAGACTTTAATTTCGTTTTCAAATCTGAACCTTAATTTTGCTGGATACAGTATTCTTGGTTGGAATCCATTATTTTTCAGCATTTGAAATACATTGTTCAAGGATCTTCTCGCTTTCAAAGTCTGTGATGAAAAATCAGTCATTAACCTAATTGGTTTTCCCCTGAATGTAATCTGCCTCCTTTCTCTTATAGTGTTTAATATTCTCTCCTTGTTCTGTATGTTGGCTATCTTCATAATTATATGTCTTGGAGTTTGTCTATTATGATTTTGAATGTTTGGGGTCCTGTAGGCTTCCAGGATTTGACAATCCGATCCATCTTTCATCTCTGGGATGTTTTCTAGAATTATTTTATTTAATATGTTCTCCATTCCTTTGGTTTGAATCTCTATGCCTTCTTCTATCCCAATGACTCTCATTTTTTATGACATCCAATATCTCTTGAATAGATTGCTAGTGGGATTTAAGCCTCTTTTCTGTGTTGATTATATTCTTTTCAAGTTGATAAACTTTGTCTTCATTATCTGATATTCTGACTTCTGCTTGATCTAGTCTATTTGTAATATTCTCGTTTGAGTTTTTAATTTGGTTAATACTTTCCGGCATTTCTAGTATTACTGTTTGATTTCTTTTAAGATCTCTATCTCCTGGTAAAGCTCGTTGTTTGATATTTGAGTTTGTTTGTTTAATTCATTTTCAAAACATACTTTTATTGCTTGGACTTGCTGCCTCATGTCTTCTCTAATATTCCTTTCCATCTGAGTTAGGTATGCCTTAAGTTCTTTCCCTATCCCTGTTTCTGATGCTTCTAGGTCCTCCTGTAGAATTAAGTTGTCCTGCATTGTTTGTACTCCTTTCTTTCCCTTGTTTTTTCATGATGCTCATGTTACTTTCCAGCTCTATTTGATTGCTGTGTTTCTGTTTTATTCTATAGATTTGTTTCGGTGTTGTGTATCTCTGTTGTCTCTCCTTCGTGTTGGTAGACTATGCCTGCTAAAGTGGATTCCACTTGTAGGGAATTCCGAAGGCCGAGCTCCAGTGACGTCACCCCTCTGCTTTGGCGAGCCCAGGCTCCTTGCCGAAATGTTCGAATACGGGGATGGAACTGGACTGTCTCCAGTTGGTTTCAGCTCTAGGTCACTGGCGGGTGGGCAATCACTAGCCACCCAGTGGCGCAGTCGGTCTCCTGCGCGCCGGTGTTCTCCAGACGCCCAGTCACACGGACAGCAGGTGGACTGTCACCTGCGCTTCTGTGTTCTCCAGCTTCCCAGTCACAAGAGCCTGGCCTCTAGTCCCCTGGTTTCTCCTGCTAGTCCTGGTTTCTCCTGCTAGACTAGATTTCCCCTGAGTGATGCTTCTCTGAAGTTCAATCTGTATTCTGGGCCTGTCATTTGTTGGGTGTGGAGGGTGTCTATTGGAACCCAGACACTCTATTGTTTTGAGGATCAGTCAGACCGGATCTCCGGTTGCACATTTGGCTCGTTTTTCAGACCCAATTACCAGATCTGAATGCTAAAAATCTTTCTTATAGGTTTTGGTGCACCCCCATTTTGCTGTAAGTTCTTAACAAGATAGTTTTTTGTGGTTCTATCTCGTTATTCACCTGTGTGGACTGTAAAGCTAATTGATCATGCTCTACTTTTCTTAGTAGAGCACTGGGAGTTTGTTATTTGCTTCACAAATACAAGGAGTTCAACTTGGTCAGAGTGCTGGAGGGAGTTCTGTCACATGTGGTGCCTCAGGGTCTGCAGGAGAATGCACCAGTCAGGCTTCTATTTCATATAGTTTGCCCCCTTGACCATAGCATCCTGATTCTGAACATTGCCCTGAAACCTCTCCATATAACAAGATGCCTTTACATATAAGGGTCTGCTTGCTGCACCATGTCAGTTACAAGCCATTTGGAAGCCAATGGCAGATCTACATGGCCCCAACACAGATGTTTTATCACACACCTGCCCACCACTGTTCTAGGCCCACTACTCAGCAGGCTCCAACTTACTGGCATCTCTGCTCTACACCATTTTTAAGAAACGCAGTCAATCAAGGCACTGTCTGGTATACTCATGATCAGCAACTGGACATCAAAAAGTTCTCCAGTGCCACCTGGTCATGAAAATTTCAAAAATTCCATGGTATTTCTCTAGCCATTTTTCAAGGATGAAGTTGGAGGCACTATGATTTTCAATTCACTCAGGAACCATTAAATGTTCAGGAAGCTCATTTCAATGAAAGCTCTGGAGAACACTCACAGGCAAGGCTTCCCAAAGGGTAGCCAAAAGGTCACATGAAGCCAGGCCCATTGAGGTCTGCAATGAGAGATCATGTGTGTTTTGCCTCTCAACTATGGCTGCCAAGTCTTTCAGAATAAAATCATGTGATATTCTGGCTGAGATTCCTCGTGCCTTGTGGAAAGCCTTTCTGGGCACAGATCTCAGTTTCAAAGGGCGACTGTCATTCATGGCCTCCTAAAATCCCAACACAACTCATGGCAACAATTCTCTGAGGTCAGTTCCAGAACTCAGTCTCTATGGGGAATCACACCAGAGTTCAAGACCAGGTGGAGCCAGTCATCTTTTTCAACCGCCACACAAACTTCCAAAATTAAAACCCAAACACTCCCACAAGGCCCTCATCTTCTTCCATATAGATACTCATTATAAACTCTGGCTGGAGTTTTCCATGAGGGATGCAGAACAAGATAGTGTCCAAAGTTAGCTCCCTTGCCCCTCATTTGCCTAAAGTCGGGGTGGCCTGAACACCTTCCTGTGAACCTGGAGTGATCAAATAGTGTGCCGTTAATACTGCTCTGCTTCTCCAATTTGAGGACGACTGACTGTGGGGTTTAGATTCTTTATGTGAATTGGAAGCATGAGAAAATGCAAGCACCTTTGGGCTTGCCTCTCCTTGGCTTTGAAGAATGCATTTGACCCAAAGAATCCCTCTTCTCACTTGATGGAGGTCAGGAACCTTACAGAGGAAGGCAAGAGACTTCATCCGCAATGACTGCTCTTTTGATCATTTTGATTTTGGATGAACACATGGGATCCATCAGGTGCTGATAATCTAACCACAGCCTCACACAGGGCCAAGAGGCTGTTTCAGACAAATCCATTTCCAAAGCAATTAAGCAAAGAGCTACAGGTGATGTCCATTCATTTCCATTTGAAAACTTTTTTCTTCAGGCTTCACAAAGAATTGGCCTGTGGTAAATACCTTCCTGATATTCAGGGCAACAGAACAATAGGTAAGCAAAAAGCCCAAATCAGGGTTTCTCCACTGAGACTTTCCTGGTCACACTAGCTACCCACTACATGGCCATATAACAGAGCTTTTAGGTGGTAAATATCTTGGACACAAAACCATGAAGCTATTCTGCAGAGTGTCCAGAATTCAGAAAGAAAACAGAAACTTATGAAGATATCAGGTGTTGCCTTTTGATAACAAAAGCCACAGTCCATTTATAAATTGGGCAAGATGAATGCTGGGAAGCTTTCTACTAGACAGGACACATCCTTTGATGCATTCTTATTTCTAATTTCTACAACCACGGACACAGTGGGATACACAGACATAGAAGCACTCGCATTGCAAAACGACTAACTAGAAACAGTCCACGCCAATCCAAACAAACAGTCTTTCCTACCTATTCTCAGAACATGAGACAAGACCATGAACATACACCCACACCCACAAAGGCACCACCTTTGCTCCAAGTAGTTCTGTGATTACCAGAGTGTCCTCTGAATGGTGGGCCATACTGTATTCCCCCCAAATGGCCTGTCCTGTCTCAAATCTGGTCTCCTTGGCCAATTCTGTGAAGTTGTCATTAGCCATGGGTGAGCCACTACCTGCTTTCTCAGGAAAGGCCCCACTTCAGAGCTTTTCTGGCATTTGAACATCCTCACATCTGTAGGCACTAAGAAAGACTGACTCTGTCCTTGGTAAATTGAAGCAAGTGAGACCACTGGGCCTGGGACTGCGACTGTCTCTGGGTGCCATTCTTCCTGGATCCCAAGTTCAGAGAGTTCCATCACAAAGGAAGTGAGGTGAGGTCACTTCCTTCAGAAACTGAATGAGGTCACTGCTTTGGCAACAACTTTGTCCAAATAGTTACTTCTAAGGGCCCATGAGATGGAGGCTGTTCCTACTTCCTGTAACACTTTCAAAAGTTAGAATGGTATATCAACCATAGGCACCTGGGAACACCTCTTCACACAGGCCTGGTTTGGTCTATCTTCTCTACATTAAGTTGATAGAGGCTGATACAGACACATCCCTTCATCCTCACCAGGTTGTTTGCCATGGAAGATGACTTTTGCTCTCTCGGGAACTTCACAGCTGCCTACATCTTCTGCAGGGATTATTTCTACATGGACCTTTGATGTTCTCAGCAGGTGGAAGATTCCCTACATTCCGGTATTTAAAGAGAAACTCTGTCCCTCCTCTTCTGTAAAGTTAGATTGAGGTAACAGTGTATATTTAGGGTTAATAACATGTTCTATTTGGGTTAGGAATCTCTCTGCCAGATGAATAATGGTATTGGGAACCTGTGATATTTACAAGAATATATAGGTGAAATATAAGTATGAAAACAGAAATGTAGGTAAGATATGAAGCCAGAAGGGCATTGGGCCCTTGAGTGGGATACTTAGGTTTGAATTATGTTCTGCACATGTGTCTCAGATGAATTGATATAAAATGGCATAGGACCTTTTACCTTGAATGATTGATTGTTGAAGAGAACATCGAGTTAAAAAGTGATAGTCAGTAGGATTAGTAAGATAGTCAGTAGGTTTATAAAGAAGAGTGAGTATAGGATTTGGACCAAAAGTTCTTTAGCAATAGAGTTTCGGGTAGAGAGTGAATGTAAATGTCAGCATATGTGAAGTATGAGTCAAAATGATGAACTAGGGAAAATATGTAGGAAAGCAGATATCAATAGAGATATTAGGAAATCAGGCAAAGTGTAAAGTGAGTGATAGAATTAGACATTTCCAACAGGCTTGAGGTTGAATATATAATCTTAGGAAGAAACAAATATGTAGTCATCAATAGGATTGACATTTGAGAGCATTAGGTAACCAGGACATGGTTTTTTTGGTAATCCATGCTCACTTTCCATTTAGGCTTTGATACAATCATGAGTTTGACCTTTGCTTTTTGTGTCCAGAATATTACTGTGATAAAATGTATATATAGATAAGGTGACATCAGTATTTCTTCCACCATTTCTGGGAGCAATATTTTGAAGAGGTACAAATTAGTAATGGGGGGACAAATAGGTGTACACTGTGTTTATGAATATAGAGATAATGCATTAATAGACCATACAGTGAATAAATAACATAACTGGTTCCAACTTTAAATAATGGATTGAATTGAAATGTGAAAATATACAGGAAATTTTATATTGATATGCATACATTCATTCCAACCAGTTTTACATCTAATGGTAATATTAATGTTATAGTTTATCATGAAGAGTGTGTGAGTTTAGCTTCAAAATTGATTATGGAAATCGAAAATAATGTGTTTGGAAAGAAGTCTCATGAAAAGACCAGTCAAGTAACATGGAAGAATTCATGTGTTCTGAAGCAGGAAGTGAAACAAATTCTTATTAATTTGCTAACTTGTGGATGAAATATATGTCCTATGATGTGCAAAAACTGAAGAAATACTAATGTACCAGTGTTGAATTAAAATAAAGGTCAAAATAGACATTAAGTCCCATAGGAATCTACTTGCATTGATGTTAAACTGGGTCTGTTACTGTAGAAATATTAGGATTTGTAAGCACCATTGATTGAAGTTAGTTCTCATACTGGGAAACAAATATGTATTTCAGGTAGATGAATATTTCTGAGAATAATCTTGTGAAAAGTTGATTATAAATCCACATACATGAACATGAATGAATTGATGGAGTGTATATAAGAGACATATATTTCATATTTTATAAAATCTGGAGAGTGTGTGTGTGTGTGTGTATATATATATATATATATATATATATATATATATATATATATATATACAGAAAAACACAAAAATACATTAAAAAGTATCAATATATATGCCAAACGTAATTTATCAGTAATATATATCATCCACAGATGAAAATATATTTATTTTACTGAACATGGATTTATGTATAAATTGTTCTACTGGGAAGCTCACCCATAGTTTTAATTTTCAGTTCCACCAGCGTTTACGAGATCTCTTCTCACAACTTGTTTCTGCCCAGTCAACCAACTCAAAAAAATGTACGTGTGAGACCACGTAGGATTCTATATTTGCATATAAAAATACATGTGCTGAGTAGGCTACATAGAAAGGAAGACAGGAATTTACATATGTGTTAACATTAAAAACACATGGAGGACTATTTCAATTAAAAATTGAGTAGATTTAGAATACCTACCCTCTATCATGCAAAAAGGAAGTCCAACAATACACCATGCCTGCTGTAAACTGCTTGTATTTTCATTCTGTTTGGGTATTTTTCTCCATCATATTAGGATTAGTAGTCAGAGTCTAGTAGGGTATGAGTTAGTGTCAAGAATTCAGTATTTCAAATGGAAAATTGTAAAATGAATCAATGTGTATGCAAATGTGTGCTACACAAAAATTTTCCCACTCTCATTCAGAACAATGCCTTGACATTACCTTCACCCCAAGTAAGACACATTTAGAGGAGAAGAGTTAGACAATCTTTGAATGCATATCTGAAATGAAAAATGTTCAGGAGTTCACAACCTTGGAGTTGGTAGAGGAGTTTCCAAAAGTAAGGGACAGTGTAAAATCTCCACAAACATGGAGATTTACCAGCCTAAAGACTTCTGGAGAAACTGCCTCTAGGTTGGGCACTTGAAATATATGTTGTTGTCAGGAGCTTTAGCTTCCTTTCTAGTGAGACAATCAAAGCTTGGTCTGCACATCTGTGACCTGGAGGACATGGTTTATAATTCTCCAATGAACATGAAGCAGCAGTGTTGATTTCTCTATTTGTAGGTAAACTATGGCCACTAGGTCTAAGTGTCTCCCCATGTAGACTGCTAAGCCATTAGGTCATCCTCCACTTTTCAAAACGTTTCTTGATACTGCACTCGGAGTTTGGTATTTGCTTCATGAAATACAAGGAGATCAACTGGGACAAAGGGCTGGAGGAAGTTCTTTCACGTGTGGTGGGTCAGGGTCTGCAGGAGAATGCACCAACAGGGCTTGTATACCACATAGGTTGCTCCCTTGACCATAGAAACCTGATTTTGAACATTGCCCTGAAACCTCTCTATATAACCAGATGTCTTTACATACAGGATCTGCTGGCTGCACCATGTCAGTCTCAAGCCATTTGAAAGCCAATGGCAGATCCACATGACCCCACCACAGATGTTTTATCACACACTTGCTCACCACCGCTCTGGGCCCATTACTCAACAGGCTTCAAATAACTGGCATCTCTTTTCTACACCATTTTCATGAAAACCAGTCAATCAACACACTGTCTGGTACACTCATGATCAGCAACTGGACATCCAAATGTTCTCCAGTGCCACCTGGTCAAGGAAATTTCAAAAATTTCATGGTATTTATCTAGCCAATTTTCAAGGATGAAGTTGGAGACACTGTGGGTTTCAATTCATTCAGAAATTATTTAATGGTGAGGAAGCTCATTTCAATGAAAGCTCTGGAGAACTCTCACAGGCAAGGCTTCCCAAAGAGTGGCCAAAAGGTCACATGAAGCAAGGCCCATTGAGGTCTACAATTGAGGTCCATGTGTGTTTTGACTATCAAATATGTCTGACAAGTTTTTCAGAATAAAATTGTGTGATATCCTCCTGAGATGCCCAGTGCTCTGTGGAAAGCGACACTGGGCCTAGATCTCAGTTTCCAAGGTTGACTCTCATGCGTGGCCTCCTAAATCCCAACACAATTCATGGCAATATTTCTCTGAGGTAAGTTCCAGAACTCAGTCTCTAAGGGGAATGACACCATAGTTCAAGCCCAGTTGGATCCAGTCATCTCTTCCAACCGCCACACGAATGACCACAATTAAAACCAAAACACTCCCACATGGCCCTCATCTTGTTAAATATAGACACTCATCATAAACTCTGGCTGGAGGTTTCCATGCGGGACGCATCCCAAGACAGTGTCCAAAATATTCTCCCTTGCCCCTCATTTGCCTAAAGTCAGGGTGGCCTGGACACCCTTCCTGTGAACCAGAAGTGATCAAATAGGCCTGCCGTTAATACTGCTCTGCTTCTCCAATTTGAGCCCTATTGACTCTCAGGTATAGATTTTTTTATGTGATTTGGAGTCACGAGAAAACACAAGCACCTCTGCAGGACTTTGAAAAACTCATTTGACCAAAAGGATCCCTGTCTCACTTGATAGAGGTCAGGTACCTAACAGAGGAAGGCAAGAGACTCATCCACAATTACTGAATTTTTGCCATTATGGTTTTGATTGCACACATGGTATCTATCTTTAGATCCATCATGTGCTGAAAATTTAAGCCACAACCTCATACAGGACTAGGAGGCTGATTCAAACACATCCCTTTCCAAAGCAAAGAACCACAAGTTATTCCCATTTATTTCCATTTTAAAACTGTTTTATTCAGGCTTCACAAAGGGGTGGCCTGAGGCAAAGACCTTCCTGACATTCAGGGCAACAGAACAATAGGTAAGCAAATGAACCAAAATATGGTTTCTTCACTGAGCGTTTACTGGTCACAATGATGTCTGAGTTTTCTAAGATGTTCCCATTTCCTATAGCTATCAAGTACATGGCCATGTCACAGAGCTTGGGGGTGGTATGTATCTTGGACACAAAACTATGAGGCTATTCTGGAGAGTGGCCAGAATTCAGGAAGAAAACAGGAACTTAGGAAGTTAGTAGGTGTTGCCCATCCATAAGGAAAGCCACAGTCCATTCATCAACTAGGCCTGATGAATGCTGGAAAGTTTTCCACTAGACAGGACACATACATTGATACATTCTCTTTTCGAATGTCTACAACCATGGACAGAGTGGGATACACAGACATAGAAGCACTCGCCTAGTCAAACGACTTTCTAGAAACAGTCCACTCCAATCAAAACAACAGCCTTTCCTACCTATTCTCAGAACATGAGACAAAACCACAAACTCACACCCACACCCACAAAGGCACCTCCTTAACTCAAGTAGGTCTGTGACTATCCGGAGTGTCCTCTGAATAGTGGGCCATACTATGTTCCCCTAAAATGGCCTGTACTGTCTCAGATCTGGTCTCCTTGGCCAACTCTGTGAAGTTGTCAACAGCCAGCGGTGAACCACTACCTGCTTTCTCAGTAAAGGCCCCTCTTCAGAGCTCTTCAGGCATTTGGCAATCCTCATATCAGTAGGTACCAAGGAAGACTGACTCTGTCCTTGGTAAATCCAAACAAGTGAGACCACTGGGATTGGGACTTGGACTGGCTCTCGGTGCCTGGCTTCCTGGATCCCAAATTCAGAGATTTCCATCACCAGGAAAATGAGGTGAGGTCACTTCCTTCAGGAACTGAATGAGGTCACTGCCTTGGCAACCACTTTGTCCTACCAGATTCATCCAAGGTTCCCATGAGATGGAGGCTGCCACTACTTCCTGTGACACTTTCACAAGTTAGAATGGTATATCAACCATAGGCACCTGGGAACAGCTCTCCACACAGGCATGGTTTGATCAATCTTCTCTACATTAAGAAAGGAGAGGCTGATTCAGACACATCCCTTAATACTGACCAGGTTGTTTGTCATGGAAGATGACTTTTGCTCTATTAGGTCCTTCATAGCTGCCTGCAACTTCTCCAGGGTATCATTTCTGCTTGTACCTTTGATGTTCTCAGCAGGTGGAAGAGCCCCTACATTACTGTATTGTAAGACAAACTCTCTCCCGGCTTTTCTGTACAGTTAGTTTGAGGGTACAGTGTATGGTTAGAGTAATAACAGGTTTGATTTAGGTTAGAAATCATACTGAGGAATGAACAATGGTATTGGGAACTCGCGATATTTACGAGAATATATAGGTGAAATATAAGTATGAAAACAGAAATCTAGATAAGATTTGAATCCAAGAAGGGCATTGGGCTGTTGATTGGGATACTTAGCTTTGAATTATATTCTGCACAGATGTCTCAGATAAATTGATATACAATGGCATAGGACCTTGTACCTTGGATGATTGATTATCAAAGAGAATTTCCAGTCAAAAAGGGATAGTCGGTAGGATTAGGAAGATAGTTGGTAGGTATAGAAAAAAGAGTGAGTATAGGATTTCGAACAAAAGTTCTGTAGCAATAGGGTTTCGGATAGAGAGTGAATGTAAATTTCAGCACATGTAAAGAGTCAGTCACAATGATGAACTCAGGAAAATATGTATGAAAGCAGATATCAATGGAGACATTAGGAAATCAGGAAAAGCATAAAGTGAGGGTTAGTATTAGTCATTTTCAACAGGGTTGAGGTTGAATATATAATCTTAGAAAGCAACAAATATGTAGTCACCAATAGGATTGATTTGCGAGCATTAAGCAACCTGGACATGGATGTTTTTAGAAATCCATGCTCACTTTCCATTTAGGATTTGGTGAAAGGTTAATAAGATAGGTACTTGTCACTTCCTGATTTTCTGTATGCTTAACAAAACACTGTTGAAACCTTGAGGACTGTTTGCTAATTTTTTTTTCCCAGAATGTGCTGTCCCCGACTGCCAAACAGAGAATGTACACCCTCACCTGTTTGCACGCAAACCGCCCACTCGCCCTGACCCATCAATAAGCTTCCCTCCCTGCCCTCTTCAAGGAAAGTATATAAGCTCTGCTTAAGCTGTTCTCATTGCTCTCTGCTCTATTCAAGTGAGCACTGAGCCCCAGATTGCTAGACTCCCAATAAACCCAGGGTAACTTTTGATGTGGAGGGGACCCCAGTAAACTTTGAAGTGGATACAGGGGCAGTATACTTAGTCCTTAAGGCCCCACTGGGCCCTCTATCAAATAAAAGCTCTCTAGTTCAAAGTGCTAACACCAGTAAATATGGGAATTAGACAACTAAGAAAACCATGGACATGAGGAAAGGAAAAATCCATCACTCCTTCCTAATAATCCCAGAATGCCTGGCCCCATTGATGGGCAGAGATCTGCTCACCAAGCTCCGGGCCAAAATGACTTTTAACCATGAAGGCCCCAAAATGATATTTCTAAATCCTTTAGTATAAACTCCTATATTCACGGCTTTAAATATGTCAGTAGAAGATGAACAGCAACTCTTCACACCCCCCAAGACTGATCAAACAGGCAAGCTACCCCAGAAATGGATAACAGATTACCCAGACGCCTGGAAAAAAACTGCTGGGTTAGGACTAGCCATGAAAGAACCTCCAAAAACAGTGGAGTTCAAAACCTCAGCCTCCCCAATCAATGTCAAAAAATATCCTCTGAGCAAAAAAGCTAAAGATGGGATAAGGCCCCATATTCAGAAATATCTGGCCTTAGGGTCCTAAGGCCTTGTCAATCATCCTAAAACACTCCCCCGCTACCAGTATAAAAAGCCAGGAGCCGGGGACTATCCCCCATTAAAGACATAAGAGAGACCTACAACAGAGTGTAGGACATTCACCCCAGTGTACCTAATCCGTACAATCTGCTTATCACTCTGAACCCTGAGAGGAAATGGTATACTGTTCTGGACTTAAAAGATGCTTTCTTTTGCTTGCCTCTGCATAAATATAGTCAGTTGCTGTTTGCTTGCTAGTGGGTAGACCCAGAAACTGGAACGTGTGGTCAACTAACATGGACTAGACTCCCCAAAATGGTTGAAAAGCTCCCCCACTCTCTTTGATGAAGCCCTCCAAAGAGATCTCAACAACTTCAGAACGACGCACCCCGAAGTCACCCAGCTTCAATACGTGGATGACCTGCTACTGGCACCCAACACCAAGGATATCTGTGAATCTGGGACCCAAGCAGTATTATGTGAGCTTCCTCAACTCGGGTATAGAGCTTCTTCCTAAAAGGCCCAAATTTGCCAGCAAGAAGTAATCTTCCTGGGCTATTCCTTTGGGGGCAGTAAACGATGGCTCACTGAGACCAGAAATCAAACGGTTGTGCAGAAACCACCCCCATCTAACAGCAGACAACACAGAGAGTTTCTTGGGACTGCTGGGTTTTGCAGGTTAAGGATTCCTGTGTTTGGGTCCTTAACTTCTCATTTACACCCGCTGTTAAAGGGAGATGCCCAATTCTAATGGACCCCTGAGATCCAGCAAGCTTTTGATAACATCTAAGGACACTGACACTGTACTGCTCAACTTCACTGAGCAAAGCCTGAAATTTCAGAAAGCCCTACACTACGTTAAAAATGTACATCAGTTCACTCACCTTGGTTCAAAGAAATTGCAGGCATTCCTGAAGGATCAAGAACAGAGTTTTCCACTAACCGACTCACAGTGAAAGGAAATAACTGAACAGGTAAAAAAAAGCCTGTCGGGTCTGTCAATAGGTTAATGCTTACACTTCCAAGCTTCCTGCAGGAAAGCACCTACGAGGAACCAGACCAGGACAATTCTGGGAAGTGGACTTTACTGAAATTAAGCAAGCATGGTATGGACTTAAATATCTTCTACTCTTTGTAGATATATTTCAGGATGGATTGAAGCCTCCACCCCCCCCAAAAAAAAGGTGCAAATTGTGGTCAAGAAGATCCTGAAAGATATTTTTCCAAGGTACGGCCTGCCTAAGGTAATAGGGTCTGATAATGGACCAGCGTTCATGGCCCAGGTAACTCAGGGGTTAGCCAGGACCCTGGGGATTAATTGGAAGTTACATTGTGCTTATAGACCCCAGAGTTCAGGACAGGTAAAAAAATTAAATAGAACCATTAAAGAGACCTAAACTAAATTAAGCTTAAAGAGTAGCATAAAAGATTGGACTATGCTCCTGCCTTATGCACTATTTCATGCAAGAAATACTCCCTCTGTTTCTTTGTGTAACCTCACCCCCTATGAAATTCTCTATGGGGCCCCATCTCCAGTAAGGGACCTAACCCTAACTCAAAGATCTAACGATCCCTTCCACACCACCTTGCTTGACAGACTTAAAGTTCTGGAAGGAACTCAGCAATACCTGTGGAAACAGCTGGCCACTGCCTACCAACCTGCTGAAGAGGGTACTCCACATCTATATCAAGTAAGAGACTTTGCCTACATAAGACAACATCAGGTGTCATCCCTGGAACCCGGCTGGACAGGACCATACCAGGTGCTACTTATAACACCTACAGGGCTAATGTTAGACGGAATCACTTCCTGGTTCCTAATTCTCATCTCAAGCCTGTGCCCTGTCCAGAATCTGGCTGAAAAATGGAAAAGACTGGTAACATTTTCAAATTGTATATTTGCCATGTGAATAAGACTATAGACTCTCCAATTGGTCACCAGTAGTCCTAACCCTCATCAACCCGTTCAGCAGCGATGGCTGATCACAAATCCTACTAGACAAGAAGTATGGTCTATCGCACATACAGCCCACTTAGGGACCTGGTGGCCAACTCTCCACCAAGAAATTTGTCAGCTGGCTATACGTCTTTCCTATTGGGAAATCCCTGATGAAGAGGATCCCCAAAAATTCCATTAAATACTTTCCATACAATAGATAATGGAAACAAACATTATGGATGTAGGGACACGCGAGCCAGATGCAGGTTGGCTAGCCTAGATTACTATGTTTGCCTGGCGGACTACCAAAGCCAAAAACAGCCACGACTGTGTGGGGGAAAAGCCAACTTTTTCTGTAAATAATGGGGATGTGAGGATACAGGGGCTACCTGGTGGAAGCAAAACTCCTCATCAAATTCAGTACACAGCATTGGCCATATTACCAGTTAGATAACAAAAACCGATGGCCACCAGAGGGGTCTCTAGATCCTCAAATTTTGCGTGACCTTTTCAACTTCGACAAGTGCTCAAAAGTGTGGAAGGAAATTCCCCTACATGTAGGCCTTTTCCCTCCTATGCTCAAATCCTGAACTATGCTTCTCCAATAGATACTCACCCGCAGCCTTCTGCCCCAGACTCTCTGCTGTCACTCCCACATCAGCAACCTGATTTCTCAGCTCCAGTTACTAGATCAAAAACCCAAATTTCCGTCGGTTCTCAGACCATTGCCCCTTGCTGAGCTTGCAGGTACTGAGGTACCCTTCCACCCACTCACTCCTCTCTCCTCCTGTCAGTGCCCACACCGGGTCCCACCAGGTCCTCTTACCAGCTAACCCAAAGCTCAAACCAGCTAAGGAGTGCCCTCAGACGCCTATCAAAGATGTAATTAAAATGGCCTTTAAAGTTGCTTTGTCATCACTGAAAACAGGTTACTAAGAATTTAAAGTCCCTCACAGGCTTTTTGGGATACTCACTCCCGTCTTCCCCTCTGCTCTACCTGTTCTACTGCTCAAGTTTTGTTGCCAGGAAAATCCCAAACCCCTTTCCCATAATTCTTTTATATCTCTTTTTCCTCATCCTCAGATCCACGAAGCTGCTCTCATCCCCTGCCTTCCCTGTCTTCCCCTCTGTACCAGGCCCACAGAAAAGTCTTAAATGACCTTCTCCAGAAGTCTTCACCATGGCTGACTTTAAGCCTTTCAGCAACACAGTTCCTATAAAAGAGTTCAATGTAGATAAACTTCCTCTATTCGTGTTGCTCTGTTCTACTTGGCCACTAGCTGGAAAAATCAGCACTCCTAAGCTAGACACCCCCTTAGTAGTTTTTAACAAAATATATGAAGAAAGCCTCTGGCCTAGAGCTGGGGCTTCATAGAGATGGCTACATTTCTAAGATATAGAAGTTACCAACTGGGCTCCATGGTAACAGCTGGCAGGGAGGAAAAGAAAAAAAAGAAGAAAAAAGCTCTCCCCCTCCCAGGTGTCCTTAAGAAGTTAACTTTCCCAGAACAGAGGAAAAAAAACAGAAACAAAAACTGCTTTTTGTGAACTTCTGCACACTGTGAACTTCTGAGCCCCTTCCCTTACATGCTGGGTACAAAATTCTGAAACAACCTAAACTTTGGGTTCAGGGATTAATTGATTACAACAGAAGCAATGCCCTCTAAATCCGGATGCAACCAAATAAGACTGTTTCCCTGTCTTCTGTGCTATCTTAGGTACCTTGCCTTGTCCATCTCTACAACAGTACAATTCTATACACTTAAACATTGTTTATGTTTTCATAAAATGGTCAACAGATGTGATTAATTATGTAATGGTGCAGATGTTTTCCAGAGTGCTCTATCATGATGCAGGTACATTTAAATATCAAATAGGGGGGCAAACAACCCGGTTCTGCCAGGAACCTGTATACCTCACTTTAGTCATCCTATTATGAATAGGAGTTGCTGCAGGGGTGGGCACAGGAACCACTGCCCTGGTCCATGGGACACAACAAATGACCCAATTAGAAGCAGTAATAGACCAAAACTTAAAGATATTAAAAACCTCCTTCACAGCTTTACACGAATCTTTAACCTCTCTCTCTGAAGTTATTTTACAGAACAGTCGTGGTTTGGACCTCCTCTTCATGAGAGAAGGGGCCTTCGTCCTGCATTGAGGGAAGAATGTTGTTTTTATGCCGACCATACTGGAGTTGTAAAAGAATCTATGATTAAATTAAGAAGATGCCTTGAAGAGCATCAACAAGAGAGAGAGGCCCAAAAAAGGTGGTTTGAGTCTTGGTTCACAAAGCCCTCTCATTAACTACGTTTTCATCAGCCCTGGCCGGTCCATTAATAATCCTCATATTATTGGTAATTGTAGGACCCTGTTTGATCAACCGTGTAGTTTCCTTTCTCCATGCTCAAATTGGACAAGTTAAACTTATGGTAATCAGAAAACAATATACCACACTAGTAAACATAAAATGTGACACCCCCAATGATCATTTTTATGATTAAAAGTAACCAAAAGAAGAAGTGGGGAATGAAAGGTTAATAAAATAGGTACTTGTCACTTCCAGTTTTTCGGTATGCTTAACAAAACACTGTTGATGTCTTGAGAACTGTTTGCTAATCTAGTTCCCTGAAAGTTCTGTACCCAACTGCAAAACTGCAGAATGTACTTCCTCACCCATTTGGACGCAAACCGCCCACTCGCCCTGACCCATCAATAAACTTTCCTATCTGCCCTCTCCAAGGAAAGTATATAAGCTCTGCTTAAGCTGTTCTCAGGGCTCTGTGCTCTATTCAAGGGAGCTCTGAAACCAGCATGCTGGACCCCCATAAATCCTTGGCTGTTGCATGAGACAGTCTCTGGTAGTCTCTTCCTCCGACACTCGCCTGACCTTTACATTGGTAAAATAATAAGTGTCATCTTTGCTTTTTGTGTCCAGAATATTACTGTGATAAAATGTATATGTAGAAAAGGTGACGTGAGTATTTCTTCCACCATTTCTGGGAGCAATATTTTAAAGATGTATAAATTAGTATTGGGGGTACAAATAGGTATATCCTGTGACTCTGAATATAGAGATAATGCATGAATAGACCATAATGTGAATAAATAATACAATGGGTTCCAAATTTAAATAATGGATTCCATTGATATCTGAAAATATACAGGAAATCTTATATTGATATACATACATTCATTTCAACCACTAATACATCTAATGGTAATATTAGGATTATGGTTTATCATGAAGAGTGTGTGAGTTTTGCTTCAAAAGTGATCATGGAAATTAAAAATAATGTGTTTGGAAAGAAGTCTCATGAAAAGCCCAGTCAAGAAACCTAGAGGAATTTATGTGTTCTGAAGCAGGAAGTGATGAAAGTGAAACAACTGCCTATAAGTTTGCTAACTTGTGGATGGAATATATATCCTATCATGTGCATGAATTGAAGAAATAGTATTGTACCAGTGCTGAATAAAAATGACCTTCAAAATACACATCATGTCCCACTGGAATCTACTTGCATTGATGTTAAACTGGGTCAGTTACTGTAGAAATAATAGTATTTGTATGCAAAATAAACTGAAGTTAGTTTTAAGTACTGGAAACAAATATGTATTTCAGGTGGATGAATATTTCTGTGAAAAATCTTGTGAAAAGTTGATTATAAATCCATATACATGAACATGAATGAATTTAGAGAGTGTATATAAGACACATATATTTCTGGAGAGTATATATATATATATATATATATATATATATATATATATATACACACACACACACACATACACACACACACACAAAATACACACACACACACACAGACATTAAATTAGCAATATATATGCCAATCGAAATTTATCATGATATATATATATATCATCCACAGATGCAAAAATATTTCTTTAATTGAACATGGATTTATGTATAATGTTGTTCAACTAGGAAGCTCACCTATAGGTTGAATTTTCAGTTCCAACAGCGTTTAAGAGGAGTGATCACTTCTCACAAATTGTATTTGCCAAATCAGCCACCTCACAAAAATGTACATGTGATACCAGGTATGATTCTATATGTGCATTTAAAAGTACATGTGCTAAATAGGATACAGAGAAAGGGAGACAGGAATTCACATATTTGTTAACCTTAAAAACACATGGAGAACTATTTAAATTAAATATTGACTAGATTGATAACACCTACCATTAATCATGCAAAATACAAGTACAACTATACACTATGATTTCTCCTAACTGCTTGTATTCCTATTCTGTTTGTGTTATTTTTCTCCATCATATTAGGAGTAGTAGTCAGAGTCTAGTAGGGTATGGGTTCATGTCAGAGATTCAGTATTTTGAATGGAAAATTGTAAAATGAATGCAATGTGTATGTAAATATGTGCTACAAAAAAATGTTCACACTCTCATCCAGAACATTGCCTTGACATTGTCTTTGTTCCGAGTAAGACACAATTAGAGGAGAAAAGTTAGAAAATCTGTGAATATATATCAGGAATGAAAAATGCTCAGGAGTTCACAACCTCCGAGGTGGTAGAGGAGTTTTCAAAAGTAAGGGACAGGGTAAACATTTCTCAAACATGGAGCTCTGCTGGTGTAAAGACTTCTTGAGAAACTTCCCCTGAGGTTGGGCACTTAAAAATATATGTTGTTGTTAGGAGCTTTAGCTTCCTTTGTTGGGAGACCATCAAATCTGGGTGTGCAACAATGTGACCTGGAGGATATTGTTTCTAATTTTCCAATGAACATGAGGCAGCCATGCTGAATACTCTCTTTGTAGTTTAACTATGGTCACTTGGTTGTAAGTGTCTCCACGTGTGGACTGTGAAGCCATTTGGTCATTCTCCAATTTTCGTGGTGTTTCTCACAGGTGCACTGGGAGTTTGGTATTTGCTTCATGAAATACAAGGAGCTAAACTGGGACACAGTGCTGGAGAGAGTTCTGTCCCGTGTGGAGGGTCACGGTCTGCATGAGAATGCACCAACCAGGATTCAATTCCACATAAGTTGCCCCCATTTCCATAGCAACCTGATTCTGAACATTGCCCTGAAACCTCTCTATATAAAAAACACCTTTGCATAGAAGGGTCTGCTGGCTGTACCATGTCAGTCACAAGCCTTTGGGAAGCCAATGGCAGATCCACATGTCACCACCACACATGTTTTATCACACACCTTCACACCACTGCTCTAGGCCCACTAATGAGCAGGATCCAACTTACTGGCATCACTGTTCTACACAAATTTCATGAAACCCAGTAAATCAAGGCACTGTCTCTTACACTCATCATCAGCAACAGGACATCCAAAAGTTCTCCAGTGCCACCTGGTCATGGGAATTTCAAAAATTTCATGGTATTTATCAAGCCATTTGTCAAGGATGAAGTTGGAGGCTCTGGGGGTTTCAATTCATTCAGGAACCATTAAATGTTGAGGAAGCTCATTTCAATGAAAGCTCTAGAGAACACTCACAGGCAAGGCTTCCCAAAGAGTAGCCAAAAGGTCACATGAAGCCAGGCCCATTGAGGTCTACAATGTGAGGTCCATGCGTGTTTTGACTCAACTGTGGCTGCAAAGTCTTTCAGAATAAAATCATGTGATATCCTGGCTGAGATTCCCAGTGCTCTGTGGAAAGCCACTCTGGGCCTAGATCTCAGGTTCCAAGGGCAACTCTCATGCATGGCCTAGTAAAATTCAAACACAATTGATGACAATGCTTCTCTGAGGTCAGTTCCAGAACTCAGACTCTAAGGGGAATCACACCAGAGTTAAAGCCCAGGTAAACCCAGGCATCTCTTCCAACTGCCACACAACTTACCACAATTCAAAACAAAATTCTCCCACATGGCCCTTTTCTTCTTCCATGTAGACCCTCATCATAACCTCTGGATGGAGTTTTCCATGAGGGGCACAGACCAAGACAATGTCCAAAATAACCTATCTTTCCCCCGATTTGCCTAAAATCAGTGTGGCCTGGAAACCCTGACTGTGAACGAGGAGTGATCAAATAGGTCTGCCATTAATACTGCTTGGCTTCTCCAATTTGAGGCCTACTGACTGTGGGGTTTAGATTCTTTATGTGAATTGGAGTAATGAGAACACCCAAGCACGTATGGGCTAGCCTCTGCAGGGCTTTGAATAACTCACTTGACCCAAAGGATCCCTATTCTCACTTGATAGATGTCAGGAACCTTTGAAAGGAAGGCGAGAGTCTTCATCCACAATGACAGCTCTTTTGGCTATTTTGGTTCTGTATGCATCCATGGGATCTTTCTTTAGATCCATCAGGTGCTGAGAATCTAAGCCACAGCCTCACACAGGGCCAAGAGGCTGATTCAGACACATCCCTTTCCAAAGCAATTAAGCAAAGAGCCCTAGGTGATGCCCATTCATTTCCATTTGAAAACTCTTTTCTTCAGGCTTCACAAATTGGTGGCCTGAGGCAAAGAACTTCGTGACATTCATAGCAACAGAATAATAGGTAAGCAAAAGGCCCAAAGCAGGGTTTCTCCACTGAGATTTAGTGGTCACACATATATCTGATTTTTCTGAGATGCTCACAATTCACTTGAGCTATCCAGTACATGGCCATGTCACAGAGCTTGGAGGTGGTACATACCTTAGAGACAAAACCATGAGACTATTCTGGAGAGGGGCCAGAATTCTGGAAGAAAACTGTAACTTAGGAAGATTGCAGGTGTTACCCATTGATAAGGCAATCTGAACTCCATTCATAAATTGGGCAGGATGAATTCTGGGAAGCTTTCTACTAGACAGGACACATCCATTGATGCATTCTTTTTTTCTAATGAGTACAACCACGGACACAGTGAGGTAAACAGACATAGAAACACTCGCCTTGTCAAATGACTTACAATAAACAATTCATTCCACAGCACATAAAGCGCCTTGCCTACCTATTCTCAGAAAATGAGACAAAACCACAAACCAACACCCACAAAGGCAGCTCCTTCCCCCAAGAAGGTCTGTTACTATCCGGAGTGTCCTGTGACTGGTGGGCCATATTATTTTCCCCCTAAATGGCCTGAAATGTCTCAGATCTGGTCTCCTTGGCCAACTCTGAGAAGGTGTCAGGACCCAGAGTTGAGCCACTACCTGCTTTCTCAGGAAAGGCCCCTCTTCAGAGCTTTACTGGCATTTTGCAATCCTCACATCAATAGGTACCAGGAAAGACTTACTCTGTCCTTGGTAAATCCAAACAAGTGAGACCACTGGGACTGGGACTGGGACTGACTCTGGGTGCCTGGCTTCATGAATCTCAAGTTCTGAGATTTCCTTCACTAAGGAAGTGATGTGAGGTCACTTCCTTCAGGAACTGAATGAGGTCACTGCCTTGGCAATCACTTTGTCCAACCAGTGGCTTCCAAGTCTCACATGAAAAGGAGGCTGTCCCTAATTCCTGTAACACTTTCACAAGTTAGAATCTTATATCAACCATAGGCACCCTGGAACAGCTACCCACACAGGCCTGGTTTGGTCCATCTTCTCTACATTAAGAATAGAGAGGCTGATTCAGACAGAAACCTTCATCCTGACCAGGTTGTTTGCCATTGAACATGACTTTTGCTCTCTCAGGTCCTTCATAGCTGCGTATATATTCTCCAGTGATCATTTCAGCATGGAACTTTGAGGGTCTCAGTAGGTGGAAGACCCCCTACATTTCTTTACTGTAAGACCAACTCTGTCCCTTCCCTCTGTAAATTTAGATTGAGGGAACAGTGTATGGTTAGGGTTAACAACATGTTTTATTTGTGTTAGGAATCATTCTGCTGGATGAATAATGGTATTGGGAACCTGAAATATTTATAAGAATATGTATTTGAAATATAAGTATGAAAAGAGAAATCTAGGTAAGATTTGAAGCCAGGAAGGGCATTGGGCCCTTGATTATGATATTTAGCTTTGAATTACATTCTGCAATGTGGTCGCAGGTAAATCTACATACAATGGAATAAAACCTAGTACCTCAGATGCCTGAATGTCGAAGAGAACATCCAGTCAAAAAGGGATAGTCAGTAGGATTAGGAAAATAGTAGGTTTAGGTTGAAGAGTGAGTCTTTGAGTTGGAAATATAGTTCTTTAGCAATAGGGTTTCGTTTAGAGAGTGAATGAAAATATCAGCACATATGAAGAGTCAGTCACAATGATGAACTGGGGAAAATATGTAGGAAAGCAGATATAAAATAGAGACATTAGGAAATCAGGCAAAGTATAAAGTGAGTAACAGGATTAGACATTTTCAACAGGGTTGAGGTTGAATATATGATATTAGAAGAAACAAATATGTAGTCACCAAAAGGATTGAAATTTGAGAGCATTAGGCGACCTGGACATGGATGGTTTTAGTAATATATATTCACGTTCAATTTAGGTTTTGGTACAATCATAAGTGTTACCTTTACATTTGTGTCCAGAATATTACTGTGATAAAAATGTATATGTAGATCAGGTGATATGAGTATTTCTTCCACCATTATGGGGAGCAATATTTTTACAACCTATAAATTAGTATTGGGGAAAAAAATAGGTGTACCCTGTTTTGATGAATATAGAGATGATGAATGAATAGACCAAACTGTGAATAAATAATATAACTGGACCCAACATTAGAAATTGGAATTGGAATAAATTGATATCTGAAAATATACAGGAAATCTTATATTGATATTGGCATACATACATTCATTACAACCAGTTGTACATCTAATGGTAATATTAGTGTTACGGTTGATCATGAAGAGTGTGTGAGTTTTGCTTCAAAATTGATTATGCAAATCGAAAATAATTAGTTTGCAAAGAAGTCTCATGAAAGACCAGTCAAGAAACATGGAGGGATACATGTGTTCTGAAGCAGGAAGTGATTGAAAGTGAATCAAAAGTTTTAAATTTTGAAATTTTGGATGAAACATTTATCCTATGGTGTGCATAAACTGAAGAAATAGTACTGTACCAGTGTTGAATAAAAATGAATGTCAAAATACACATCATGTCCCATAGGAATCTACTTGCATTGATATTAACCTGGGTAAGTTACTGCAGAAATATTATGATTTGTATGCACCTTTCATTGAAGTTAGTTTTCAGTACTAGTAAACAAATATGTGTTTCAGGGGGATGAATATTTCTGAGAATAATCTTGTGAAAATTTGATTATAAATCCACATACATGAATATGAATGTATTTAGGGAGTGTATAATAAGACACATATATTTTATATTTTAAAAAATCTGGAGATTTTATATATATATATATATATATATATATATATATATATATACACACACACACACACACACAAACACAAAACACACACAGACATTAAAGAGTAGCAGTATATATGCCAATCGAAATTCATGGTGAAATATATATCGTCCACTGATACAAAAATATTAATTTTACTGAACATGGATTTATGAATAATGTTGTTCAACTAGGAAGATCACCCATAGGTTGAATTTTAAGATCCAACAGCATTTACGAGGAGTTATCTCTTCTCATAATTTTTATCTGCCACGTCAGCCTCCAAACAAGTATGTACATGTGATACCAGCTAGGATTCTATATGTGCATATAAAAATACATTTGCTGAATAGGCTACAGAGAAAGGGAGATAGAAATTCACATATTTGTTAACTTTAAAAACACATGGAGAACTATTTCAATTAAAAATTATCTAGATTTATAACACCTACCCTACATAATGCAAAAGGCAAGTCCAACTATACACCATGCCTTCTCTGTACTGCTTGTATTTCTATTCTGTTTGGGTTATTTTTCTCCATCATATTAGGATTAGTAGTCAGAGTCTAGTAGGGTATGGGTTCGTGTCAGAGACTCAGTAATTTTAATGGGAAATTGGAAAATGAATCCAATGTGTATGCAAATATGTGCTACACAAAAATCTTCCCACTCTCATCCACAACAATGCCTTGACATTACCTTCACTCCAGGTAAGACACAATTAGAGGAGAAGAGTTAGAAAATCTGTGAATGCAAATCTGGAATGGAATATGCTCAGGAGTTCACAACCTTGGAGGTGGTAGAGCAGTTTCCAAAAGTAAGGGACATGGTAAACACTCCACAAACATTGAGCTCTGCTGGCCTAAAGACTTCTTGAGAAACTGCCTCTGAAGCTGGGCACTTGAAATATATGTTGTATTAAGGAGTTTTAGCTTCTTTTGTAGTGAGACCATCAAAGCTGGGTCTGCATCTATATGACCTGGAGAACATGGATACTTATTTTCAAATGAACCTGAGGCAGCAGTGCTGAATTCTCTCTTTGTAGGTAAAGTGTGGCCACTGGAGGCTAAGTTTCACCCCGTGTGGACTGTGAAGCCATTTGGTCCTCCTCAAATTTTTGTGGTGGTTCTTGCTGCTGCACTGGGGCTTTTGGTTCTTGCTGCTGCACTGGGCTTTTTGAACAACAAGTTCAACTGGGACACAGTGCTAGAGGGAGTTCTGTCACGTGTGGTGGGTTAGGGTCTGCAGGAGAATGAAACAACCAGGCTTCTTTGTCACATAGCTTGCACCCTTGACCATATCAACCTGATTCTGATCATTACCTTGAAAGCTCTCCAAATAAAAAGATGCCTTTACAAATAAGGGTCTGCTGGCTGCACCATGTCAGTCACAAGCCATTTGGAAGCAAATGGGCTAATCACATGGACCCACCACAGATGTTTTATCACACACGTGGCTACCACTGCTCTAGGCCCACTACTCAGCAGGCTCCAACTTACTACCATCTCTGTTCTACATTATTTTTAAAAATTCCAGTCAATCAAGGCACTCTCTGGTACACTCATGATCAGCAGCAGGACATCCAAAGATACTCCAGTGCCACCTGGTCATGGGAATTTCAAAAATTTCAAAGTATTTATCTAGCCATTTTTCAAGGATGTAGTTGGGAGGCACTGTGGCTTTCAAGAACCATTAAATGTTGAGGAAGCTCATTTCAGTGAAACTCTGGAGAACTTTCATAGGCAACGCTTCCCATAGAGTGGCCAAAAGGTTACATAAAGCCAGGCCTATTGAGGTCTACAATGTGAGTTCCATGTGTGTTTTGACTCTCAAGTATGGCTGCCAAGTCTTTAAGAATAAAATCATGGGATAATTTGGCTGAGATTCCCAGTGCTCTGTGGAAAGCCACCCTGGACCTTGATCTAAGTTTATAAGGGTGACTCTCATGCATGGCTTCCTAAAATCCCAACTCGATTCATGCCAATACTTCTCTGAGGTCACTTCCAGAACTCAGTCTCTAAGGGGATTCACACCAGAGTTCAAACCCAGGTGGACCCAGTCATCTCTTCCAACTGCCACACAAATGACCACAATTAAAACCAAAATAGTCCCACATGGCTCTTATCTTCTTCCATATAGACACTCATCATAACCTCTAGCTGGAGGTTTCTATGAGGAGCGCAGGACAAGACAGTGTCCAAAATACGCACTCTTGCTCGTCATTTCCATAAAGTCAGAGTGGCCTGGACACCCCTTCTGTGAACCAGAAGTGATCAAAAAGGCCTACCATTAATACTGCTCAGCTTCTCCAATTTGAGGCCTACTGACTGTGGGGTTTAGATTCTTAATGTGCATTGGGGTCATGAGAAAACCCAAGCACCTATTGGCTAGCCTCCGCAGGTCTTTGAAGAAGTCATTTGACCCAAAGGATTCCTATTCTCACTTGATAGAGGTCAGGAACCTAACAGAGGAAGGCAAGAGATTTTATCCACAATGACTGCACTTTTGGCCATTTTGGTTTTGGATGCACACATGGCATCTTTCTTTAGATCCATCAGGTGCTGAGAATGCAAGCCACAGCCTCACACACAGCCAACAGACTGGCTCAGACACATCCCTTTCAAAAGCAATTACTCAAAGAGAGACAGGTGATGCTCATTCATTTCCATTAGAAAACTGTTTTATTCAGGTTTCACAAAGTGGTGCCTTAGGCAAAGACCTTCCTGACATTCAGTGCTACAGAACAATAGGTAAGCAAAGGCCCAAAGCAGGGATTCTCCACTGAGACTTTCATGATCACACAGATATCTGAGTTTCCTGAAATTCTCGCCATTCCTTTCAGCTATCCAGTACACGGCCATGTCACAGAGCTTTGAGGTGCTACATATCTTGGTCACAAAACCATGAGTCTATTCTGGAGAGTGGCAAGAATTCAAGAAGAAAACAGAAACTTAGGAAAACAGCAGGTCTTGCCCATCAATAAGGCAAGCCTCCGTCCTTTCATAAATTGGGCAGGATGAATGTGGGGAAGCTTTCTCCTAGACAGGACACATCCATTGATGCATTTTCTTTTGTAATGTCTACAACCATGAACACAGTTGGATACACAGACATAGAAACACTTGCTTTGTCAAATGACTTACTAGAAACAGTCCATTCTAAACCAAAGAAACCGCCTTTCCTACCTATTCTCAGAGCATGAGACAAAACCACATACACACACTCATTCCCACAAAGGCACATTTTTCCCCCAAGAGGGTCTGTGACTATCAAGAGTGTCCTCTGCCTTGTGGGCCATACTATGTTCCCCCGAAATGGCTTCTCTATTCTCAAATCTGGACTCCTTGGTCCACTCTGTGAAGTTGTCAGGAGCCAGCGGTGAGCCAATACCTGCTTTCTCAGGAAAGACCCCAATTCAGATCTTTCCTGGCATTTGGCCATCCTCACAACTGTAGATACCAAGAAAGATTGACTCTCTCCTTGGTAAATCCAAAAAGTGAGACTTCTGTGACTGTTATTGGGCCTGACTCTGGCTGCCTGTTTTCAGGGATCCCAAGTTCAGAGAGTTCCATCACCAAGAAAGTGAGGTAGGTCACTTCCTTCATGAAGTGAATGAGCTCACAGCCTTGGCAACCACTTTGTCCTAACAGTTGCTTCCAAGGGTCCCATGAGATGGAGGCTGCCCCTAATTCCTGTGACACTTTCACAAGTTAGAATGGTATATCAACCATTGGTACCGGGGAAAAGATCTCCACACAGGCCTGGTTTGGTCCATTTGCTCTATATTAAAAAGAGAGAGGCTTATTCAGACACATCCCTTCATAGTGACCAGGTTGTTTGCCATGGAAGCTAACTTTTGCTCTCTCAGGTCCTTCATAGCAGTCTACATCTTCTTCGGGGATCATTTCTGCATGGATCTTTGATATTCTCAGCAGGTGGAAGATCCCCAACATTCCTCTTTTGTAAGACCAACTCTGTCCCTGCACTGCTCTAAAGTTAGATTGAGGGAACAGTGTATGGTTAGGGTTAATAATATGTTCAATTTTGGTTAGCAATCATTCTGCTGGATGAATAATGGTATTGGAAACCTGTGATATTTACAAGAATATATAGGTAAAATATAACAGAAATCTAGGGAAGATTTGAAGCCAAGTAGGGCATTGGGCCCTTGAGTGGGATACTTAGCTTTGAATTATATTCTGCACAGATGTCTCAGATAAGTCAATATACAATGAAATTGGATCTTGTACCTCGGATGATTGAATAACAAACAGAACATCTAGTCATAAAGGAATAGTCCGTAGGATTACCAAGGTAGTCAGCAGGTTTATAAAGAAGAGTGAGTATAGGATTTGGACCAAAAGTTCTTTACAAATAGGGTTTCGGGTAGAGAGTGAATGTAAATGTCAGCACATGTGAAGAGTCAGTCACAATGATGAACAGGGGAAAATATGTAGGAAAGCAGACATAAATAGAGACATTAGGAAATCAGCAAAAGTATAAAGTGTGTAATTGGTTTAGACATTTTCAACAGGGTTGAGTTTGAATATATAATCTTAGGAAGAAACAAATATGTTGTCACAAATAGGATTGAATTCGAGAGCATTAGGTAACCAGGACTTGGATGTTTTTTTGTAATCCATGTTCACTTTCCATTTAGGCTTTTTTGAAATCATAAGTGTGACCATTGCATTTTGTGTCCAGAATATTATTGTGATAAAATGTATGTGTTGATCAGGTGACATGAATATTTCTTCCACCGTTTCTGGAGCAATGTTTTGTAGACGTATAATTTAGTATTTGGGGTACAAATAGGTGTACCCTGTGTCTATGAATATGCAGATTATGCATGAATAGACAATACTGTGTATAAATAATATAACTGGTTCCACTTTAAATAATGGATTGAATTGATATCTGAAAATATAAAAGAAATCTCATATTGATATGCAATCATTCATTCCAACCACTTATACATCTAATGGTAATATTAGGGTTATATTTTATCCTGAAAAGTGTGTGAGTTTTGCTTCAAACGTGATTATGGAAATCAAAAATAATGTGTTTGGAAAGAAGTATCATGAAAAGAATAGTCAAGAAACCTGGAGGAATTCATGTGTTCTGAAGCAGGAAGTGATTGAACGTGAAACACATGCATATAAATTTGCCAACTTTTGAATGAAATATATACAGTATGATGTGCATAAGCTGCAGAAATAGTAATGTAGCAGTGTTGAATAAAAATGAACATCAAAATACACATCATGTCCCCTAGGAATCTACTTGCATTGATATTAATCTGGGTCAGTTACTGTAGAAATATTAGGATTTTTATGCACCATTTACTGAAGTTAGTTTTCAGTACTAGGAAACAAATATGTATTTCAGGTGGATGAATATTCTGAGAATAATCTTGTGGAAACTTGATTTTAAATCCATATAAATCGCAAAACATTATAAACAAAAAACACACACAGACATTAAAATGTAGCATAGTATATGCCAATTGAAATTCATCTTGAAATAAATATCATCCACTGATCCAAAACTATTTGTTTAATGAACTTGGATTCATGAATAATGTTGTTCAACTAAGAAGCTCCCCCATAGTTTGAATTTTCTGTTCCAACAGTGTTTAGGAGGAGTGATCTCCTAAATGTGTATGCAAATATGTGCTACACAAAAATATTTCCACTCTCATCCAGAACAATGACTTGATATTACCTTCGCCCCAAGAAAGACACAATTGGAATAGAAGAGTTAGAAATTCTGTGAATACATATCTGGAATTAAAATGCTCGGGAGTTCACAACATTGGAGTTTGCAGAGGAGTTTCCAAAAGTAAGGGAGAGGCTTGATAGACCCAACCTGATTTTTTATTAAAATTGGGAACCATCTTGCCACAAAGCCGTGAAAAGATAATTTTGGCTTTACTCTAAATTACTGCAAATTCTGAACCTGCTTGGAACGCCTGCCCGTGCCTTGAACTCATCCACACCTGGCTCTCTGACCAGATAACAGTACTTTCTGAAACTTTAGTGACACCTCATAAATATTGGCCTTCCCTGGCCAGACAACAACCCTCTCTGAGGCCCTAATGGTCCTCATTATTTCTGATATTGGGGCCAGCAAAAAAAAAATGTAAACTACCATTAGTGTGATGCTTTCAAAGTTTTGTTATCTGTAACCACCCGTTTTTGTAACTTTCTGGGCTATATAGCTGGGCTGTAGGAAAGGTGGGGTTGCTGTCTTGTTCCCGCCATTTTGGGAAGGAGAGGCAGCCCAGCCTGTTGAAATAATAAGGTTGCCTTAATTTGATTTTAATTGGAGTCAGTGGTCTTTTCTTGCATCCTAGTCCAAAATTTTGGAGTTCCCCAGAGAGATGACCCTGCCCGAGCAGATCACAAAACTAGACTGCTGAAAATTCTGAAGCTGGCCTTCCCTCCAGGGCACTGGGCTGGAGAACCACTCTAGGGGGTGCACAACTTGAGATGTTCCAAGGCCTTGGAGTGAGCCGTCAGTCTGGGGAGCACTGCAGTTAACCACCACACTAAAACTATTATCAAGCCCCTGGTGGAGGAGGCCTCCATAGGTAAGTGGCGCCTTTATAACATCTGATATCTGGTTAAGGGAGATCTCTTCTGATGACAGAGAGGTGGCCTGGGGAGGCTCACATACACTCCTGTCCAGGACAGTAATGAGAATCATGCTGTCCTCTGTTCTGTTCTGTAGGGAATTCCTCTGGAAGGGTAGAGAGGTGCCGATGGGCACACACACGCTCCTACCCTGGAGCTTTAGCAAGATGTTGCATTGCTCCTCTGTTTTTCTGTTTCGGCACCAGGATTCTGTTTTTCTGTGTTTTGTTCTGTGGTCTATATTTTTTTTTGTTGTTTGTTTTTGTGCGTTTTTTTGTTTGATTTCTGTGGTAAAATTTTAAGGATATTGGACGTGAAAAAGGGTAACAAAGCAAGTAAGCCTGACACAATTTCGACTGTGTTTTAAGGAACTGTGATGAACTTTACCCACCTTTGTTAAGCAGGAAGAAAGAAGCCCCTAGCTGGCTGCCTGGAGCACACCCACTGCACAGGGCAATGCCTGCTGGGGAACGAAGAACTGAGTATATCCCAGGTTAACAAGTGAAACTCTTTAAAATCCCTTGTCCCTCCAGATCATGAGAGTCACAACCTTTTGGCAGAGTCCCCTTGTTTTTCCTTTGTTAGCAAAGCAATAAACCTCCATTTTCTTTTTCTCAAAACCCTGTCCTCATTATTAAATTAGCATTAATTTGCTTCAGGGTCAGAAACCGAACTATAAGTTACAAATTTTGATACACGGCCCCGTCCCAGAACTTTTTGAGAGCTGACGACTGAAATGTTAGGAGATGGAGCATGCTTGGAGTGGACCCGAAACAGAAGAGCTAATCCTGTAAGTAAAAGGAGGGACTGAGGGACCCCAGCAACTGCCAAAGCCCTGTTGCTTCAGGGAATTCCCTCCTTCCTTCCCTGCACTGTAAGCATTATGACACCTCTGTCTTCTTTAAAAAGAGAAAAATAAAAAGGGGACACTAAATGCAGTAAAGTCACCATGGAGACCCTTGATTTTACATTTCAGGTAGCTTCTCTGTGAAAACATCTGGTCCCCTTGTGGGGACATCTGTGGTGCCACTGGTGCAGGAGATTTTTCTCTTATCTGCTCTGTTTTAAAGGCTTCTGTCTGTCAGCCATATTCTGGAGTTCCTTTCTGTCTGTCTTGTGCCTTTGTTTTTGGCCCTTTAAGACATGTGCAATAATGTGTTGATATTATAAATTGTTTCTTGAGAATGATCTTAGCTGAATGTGTGTCTAAATGATGATGTTTTATTGTAAAAATCTGGTATCTGAATGCGTTTTTTGAAGCATTGCACAATATTGCAGTTAAAAGTCGGGTTTAGGTAATTGTTTAGTTTTTGATTTCAGATAATTCATGCCAGAGAACTTAAATACTTAGGATGGAAAACTAAAGAACTCTACTTCCAACTTGGCAAGTAACTTCCCAATCATGCAGTCTTTTTTTCTCCAATTTTGAATTGGGTAGCCTGGGAAAATGTCACTGTGTTTACCAGTGCATTAATTTGGACAAGAATAGTAAATCATAGTATGATATCTGTTGACAAAACAAGATGTAAAGATATAAAATTTTGTGAATTGTATCTTAAACTTGTAGCATAATTTTCAACATCCTAACCAGAAAATTATGGTTAAAATGCCTTAGGCCTGAGGTGTCTGCTCAGAATAGCAGTTTTTTCCTGCTCCTTCCAGACCTCAGCCAGGACTTCTGTTGAAATGCAAATGAAAGTCTCCTGTAAGCTCCGTAGGAGACTGATCTGAGGCCTAAGGGAAAAAAATGGTAAATTGTATGCTATTTACTAATTACCGGCCAGTCATTTTTTCTAGGACTCATAATTTTTTCTTAGATTCTTTTTTTTTTTTTTTTTGAGTTTATGATTTTGATCCTACAGACCTAGGTTAATGTTTTTCTGATCAGTTTTATCTTTGACCAACTGTGGAGTTTTAAAAACATTGCAATGGTGATTTCACCTGTGAAAAGCTACAAGGCCTTCACTATTATTAGGTGTGCACACTTTTGTTATGTGTTGTATGTATATATATATATACACATATGTCCGTATATCATTCAAATGATACACAAATTAACATATATAAGGAGCACTCATATAAAAAAGCGCTCATAAAAACGAATTTAAAAAAGTGGACCACAGATCTTTAATTCACGTGGTTTAAATGTTTCAATTTAGATTGGATAAACAGATAAATATAAATGTCTTCAAATTTATGCCTATAAGTTTTTCTAGGTGTTCAAAAATCTAATAAAATATTATTGTCTACCAAAGGTCTATATGACTTTGTCCTAGGAATTTTCCTTCAACCAAAAAATGGTTTACACTGTTCAATACATTTGTCTAATATTTTGATTAAAAAGTAAAGTAAATTTGATTTGGATTTACTCATTCATGAGTGTTTTTGTTTGATATCTGATTGATATACTAAGGTCTATCAATTTTTAGTACAAAATCTGTATAAAATGTTTACAATCTTATACAGACTTTCTACTAAAGTCTGTGTAAGATTGTAAAAATTAGTCATGTGTTAAAGAGACAAAAATTTCTTAAAACATAAGATTACTCATAACATTGTGTTTATTAAGTTTTATTTTTTCCAGAGCAAGCAACCATAAAAATTAAACAACTGTTTAAAACAGAACTGTTATTTTAGAGCACTGTACTGCCATTTCTTTAAAAGATAAACTTGGTTAATGTAGAAACATCAATGTAACTGTGATGCTATTAATGTGCTCATATCTTCCAGTTATACAACTCCATAAGGTAGAAACTTTAAAAGAGCATTATATCAAGCTGGTGTTCTGAAGTTGTATGGTAAATAAAATATATATTGGGGATTTATTTACCCGTTATCAATAAGATATGTAAAGTTTTATGTTACACTTTACATTGTGCAACAATTTAAATGTATTTTTAAATTAATGAGAGCCTAATCTATTTGAATGTTAAAAACATTCAGCCATTCTTTAATTCATGTTTCAAAAGTGATATTATATGGTGTTAGCTAATGTTCATGTGACCTCAAACAATTTATGTAAACTTTGTAAAAGGATATTAAAAAACGAAGATCAGCTTTAGAACTAAAACACTTAAGATTTATAAAGAGCCCTGTCTTACCTGAGATAAGGCTCTGTGTCCCATCTTACTACATGTGAGAATGACTACGAAAGCAGTAGGTCAGATTTTATTTCATTTAAAGTTATGTTCAAAAGTTTTGTTTTTTTCTTTTTTTTTTTTTCTCTCAAGTTTACTAGGATCTCAAACAGGGAATATAAAGTATAACTCACCCAAAAAATTCAGGGTAGCATTACATTAACTAAGTATTTTTACTCTTGTTAAAAAATTTTGTTTTTTAATTTGCTTATAAGTGATCTAAAGATTCCCTGTTGGTGTTTTAACTATGGCTGGAATCTTTCAGAATAAAATCTTGTGATATCCTGGCTTAGATTCCGAGTGCTCTGTGTAATGTCACCCTGGGCCAAGATCTCAGATTCCAATGGTGAATCTCATGTGTGGCCTCCTGAAATCCCAACACAATTCATGGCAATACTTCTCTGAGGTCAGTTACACAACTCAGTCTCTAAGGGGAATCACAACAGAGTTCAAGCCCAGGTGGACCCAGGCATCTCTTCAAATTGCCACACAAATGATGACAATTAAAACCAAAACACTCTCACATGGCCCTCTTCATCTTTTTATATAGACACTAATCATAACCTCTAGCTGGAGGTATCCATGAGGGGCACAGCCCAAGACAGTGTCAAAAATAATCTCCCTTGTCCCTCATTTTCCTAAAGTCAGGGTGGCCTGGACAACGTTAGTGTGAACCAGAAGTGATCAAATAGGCCTGCCGTTAATACTACTCCACTTCTCAAATTTGAGGCCTACTGACTGTGGGGTATAGATTTTTAGTGTGAATTGGAGTTATAAGAAAACCCAAGCACCTATTGTCTCCCCTCTGCAGCCCTTTGAAGAACTTATTTGACACAAATGATCCCTATTCTCACTTGATGGAGGTCAGGAATCTTACAGAGGAAGGCTAGAGGCTTCATCCACAATGACTGATCTTTTTTCCATTTAGGTTTTGGATGCCCACATGGGATCTTTCTTTAGATTCATCAGGTGCTGAAAATCTAAACCACAGGCTCACACAGGGCCAAGAGGCTGATTCAGATACATCCATTTCCAAAGCAATGAAGCAAAGAGCCACAGGTGATGCCCATTCATTTCCATTTGAAAACTGTTTTCTTCAGGCTTCACAAAGGGGTGGCCTGAGGCAAAGACCTTTCTGACATTCAGAGCTACAGAACAATAGGTAATCAAAAGGCCCCAAGCAGGGTTTCTCCACGGAGACTTTCCTTGTTACTCTAATATGTGAGTTTTCTGAGTTGCTCGCCATTCCCTTCAGCTATCCAGAACATGGCCATGTCACAGAGCTTGGAGGTGGTACATATCTTGTACAAAAATACATGATACTAATCTTGAGAGTGGCCAGAATTCATGAAAAAATGGAAAATTAGGTAGATAGCAGGTGTTGCCCATGGATAAGGCAAGCCTCAGTCCATTCATTAATTGGAAAGGATGCATGCTGGGAAGCTTTCTACTAGACAGGACACACCCAATGAGCTATTTTTTTCTAATATCCACAAAGAAAAACACAGTGGGATACACAGACATAGAAACAGTCTCCTTGTCAAATGACTTACTGGAAACAGTCCACTCCAATCCAAACAAACCTTTTTTACCTATTCTCAGAACATGGAAAAAAACCACAAACACAAACCAACACCCACAAATGCAACTCCTTCCCCCAAGTAGGTCTGTCACTATCTGGAGTGTCCTCTGACTGGTAGGCCATACGATGTTCCCCACAAATGGCCTTTCTGTCTCAGATCTGGTCTCCTTGGTCAACTCTGTGAAGTTGTCAGGAGGCAGTGGTGAGCCAATTCCTGTCCTCTCAGGAAAGACCCCTCTTCAGAGCTTTCTTAGTATTTGGCAACCCTTACATCAGTAGGTACCAAAAAAGCCTGACTCTGTCCTTAGTAAATCCAAACAAGTGAGCCCACTGCGACTGGGACTGGGACTGGCTCTGGTGCCTGGCTTCCTGGATCACAAAATTCAGAGAGTTCCATCGCCAAGGAAATGAGGTGAGGTCACTACCTTCAGGAAATAAATGAGGTCCCTGTCTTGGCCACTACTTTGTCCTAACAGTTGCATCCTAGTGTCTCCTGACATGGAGGCTGCCCTACTTCCTGTGATACTTTCACATGTTAGAATGGTATAGAAACCATAGTCACCTGGGAACAGCTCTCCACACAGGCCTGCTTTGGTCCATCTTCCCTGCATTAAGAATAGAGAGGCTGACTCAGACACATCCTTTCATCCTGACCATGTTGTTTGCCATGGAATATGACTTTTGTTCTCTCAGGTCTTTCATAGCTGCCTACATCTTCTCCAGGGATTATTTCTGCATGGATTTTGAGGTACTCAGCAGGTGGAAGATCTCCTAACTTCCTGTATTGTAATATCAACTTTATCCCTGCTCTTCTGTAAAGTGAGATTGAGGGAACATTGTATGGTTAGGGTTAATAGCATGTTCCATTTGGCTTAGGAATCATTCTGCTGCATGAATAATGGTATTGGGAACCAGCAATATTTATAAGAATATAGAGGTAAAATATAAGTATGAAAACAGAAATCTAGGTAATATTTGAAGCCCAGAAGGATTTGGGCTCTTGATTGGGATCCTTAGCTTGAGTAATGTTTTGCACCGAGGTCGATGCAAATCGATATACAATGGCATAAGACCCTGTACCTCAGATGATTGAATGTAGAAGAGAACATCCAGTGAAAAAGGGATAGTGTGTAGGATTAGAAAGATAGTCAGTAGGTTTAGGAGGAAGAGTGAGTCTAGGATTTGGACCAAATTTCTTTAGCAATAGGTTTCGGTTAGAGAGTGAATATAAATGGCACCATATGTGAAAAGTTGGGCACAATGATGAACTGGGAAAAATATGTAGGAAGGCAGACATCAATAGAGACATTAGGAAATCAGGCAAAGTATAACGTGAGTGATAAGATTTGACATTTTCAACAGGGTTGAGGTTGAATACATAATCTTAAAAAGAAACAAAAATGTAGTCACCAATTGGATTGACATTTGAGAGCATTAGGCAAACTGGACATGGATGTTTTTAGTAATCCATGTTCACATTCCATTGAGGCTTTATTGCAATCATAATGGTGACCTTTGCATTTTGTGTCCAGAATATTACTGTGATAATATGTATATGTAGATCAGGTGACATGAGTATTTCTTCCACCTTTTCTGGGAGCAATATTTTGAAAACATATAAATTAGTACTGGGGATACTAAGAGGTTTACCCTGTGTTGATGAATATAGAGTTGATGCATTAATAGACCATACTGTGAAAAAATTATGTGACTGGTTCCAAATTTACATAATGGATTGTTTTAATATCTGAAAATATAGACGAAATCATATATTGATATATGTACATTCATTCCAACAAGTTATATATCTAATGGTATTATTAGGGTTACCGTTTATCATGAATAGTGTGTGAGTTTTGCTTCAAAAATGATAATGGAATCGAAAATAATGTGTTTAGAAAGAAGTCTAGTGAAAAGACCAGTCAAGAAACATAGAGGAATATATGTGTTCCGAAAGAGGAAGTGATTGAAAGTAAACCAAATATTTATAAATTTGTGAACTTGTGAATGAAAGGATATATTTTATGATGTCCATAAACTGAATAAATAACGTACCAAGTTTGAATAAAAATGAACTTTAAAAAACACATCATATCCAATAGGAATGTATTTGCATTGATGTTAAACTTGGTCAGTTAGTCTAGAAATATTAGGATTTGTAAGAACCCTTCCCTGAATTTAGTTTTCAGTACTAGGAAACAAATATGTATGTCAGTGGATGTATATTTCTGAGAATAAACTTGTTAAAAGTTAATTATAAATCCACATATATGAATATGAATGAATTCAGGTGGTGTATAAGAAGACATATATTTCATATTTTGGAAAATCTGGAGACAATATATATATATATATATATATATATATATATAGAGAGAGAGAGAGAGAGAGAGAGAGAGAGAGAGAGAGACAAACACACACACATTATAATGTCGCAATATATATGTCAATCGAAATTCATCATGAAAAATAACTCATCCGCATATCCCAAAATATTCATTTTACTGAACATGGATGTATGTAGAATGTTGTTCATCTAGGAAGCTCACCCATGGGTTGAATTTTCTGTACCAACAGCGTTTAGGAGGAGTGATCTCTTCTCACAAATAGTATCTGCCAAGTCAGCCACCTTACAAGAATGTACGTGTGAAACCAGGTAGGATTCTATTTGTGCATATAAAAATACATGTGCTTAATAGGCTACAGAGAAAGGGAGACAGGAATTCATATATTTCTTAACTTTAAAAACACATGGAATAGTGTGTAGTGTCCCTCTTTATCCCTTTTGATTAACTTTGGCTTAAAAAAATAATTTTATTGAGAATTTTTGTATATATCTTTGTCAGGAATATTGCTCTGAAGATTTCTTTCCTTGATGTGTCTTTGTCTGATTTTGGTATGTGAGTGATAATAGGCTCATGGAATGAGTTTGGAGGAGTTCCATCCTTTTCTATTTTATGGAATAATTTGAGGAGTATTGTGATGAATGCTTCTTTGAAGGTCTTGTAGAATATGGCTGAGAATCTGTCTGTTCCTGGGCTTTGCTTGATTGGTAGGCTGTTGACAGCAACTTCTATTTCATTGCTTGAAATTGATTTGTTTAAATTGTTCACGTCCTACTAATTAAGTTTGGGTATATCTCTAAAATTTTATTGATGTCATCATGGTATTTTAATTTATTAGACTATAAATTTTCAAATTAGTTTTCAATTATTCTCTGTATTTTAGTTGTGTACTCTGTAAAAGTTCCTTTATGATCCTTAATTTTAGTAATTTGAGGTTTTTTTTTCTTCATTAGCTTGGTTAAGGAAGTGTCAATTTTATTTATTTTTCAAAGATTAAATTTTGTGTTATGTCAAAAAAATATCACATGGAAAATTATTTCAATAAATTGAATAGATTTATAACTCCTACTTATATTATGCAAAAGGCAAGTCCAACTATACACCATGTCTCTTCTGAAATGCTTGTATCTATTCTGTTTGGGTTCTTTTTCTCCATTATATTAGTATTAGTGGTAAGAGTCTCGTAGGGTATATGAATGTTTCTGAGAATAATCTTGTGAAAAGATAATTATAAATCCACATTCATGAATATGAAAAATTTAGGAAGTGCAAAATAAGACACATATATTTCATACTTTGAAAAATTTGGAGAGCATATCTATATTTATATCTATATATCTATATCTATATCTATATCTATATCTATCTATCTATATATATATATATATATATATATATATATATACACACACACACACACACACACACACAACACTCACAGACATTAAAAAGTACCAATATAAATGCCAATCAAAATTCATCAGTAAATATATATCATCCACAAATGCAAAAAATATTTATTTTACTGAACATGAGTTTATATATAATGTTTTTCTAATAGGACACTCTCCTATAGGTTGAATTTTCATTTCCAAAAGCATTTAGGAGGAGTGAACTCTTCTCACAATTTTTATCTGCCAAGACAGCCACCACACAAAAATGTACGTGTGATACCTGGTAGGATTCTATATATGCATATAAATATACATGTGTGAATAGGCTACAGAAAAGGGAAACAAGAATTCACATATTTGTTAATTTTAAAAACACATGGACAATATTTCAATTAAAATTTGACTAGATTTAGAACTCCAACCTTATATAAGGCAAATGTCAAGTCCAACTATACAACATTTCTCCTCTGAAGTGCTTGTATTTCTATTGTGTTGGGTTAATTTTTCCGATTATATTAGGATGAATAGTCTGAGTCTACTAGGTATGGGTTAGTGTCAGGGATTCAGTACTTCGAATGAAAAATTGGAAAATGAATCCAATGTGTATGTAAATATACGCTGCACAAATATCCTCCTGCTCTCATCCAGAACAATGCCTTGACATTACCTTCACCACAAGTAAGACACAACTAGAGGAGAAGAGTTACAAAATCAGTGAATACATATCTGGAATGGAAAATGCTAAGGAGTTCACATTCTGGAGGTGGTAGAGGAGTTTCAAAAAGTAAGGGACAGGGTAAACACTCCACAAACATGGAGCTCTGCTGGCCTAAAAACTTTTTGAGAAACTGCCTCTGAGCTTCTGCACTTGAAATATATGTTGTTTTCAGGAGATTTGGCTTCCTTTGTAGTGAGACCATCAAAGCTTGGTCTACATCTATGTGACCTGGAGGACATGGTTTCTTATTTTCCAATGAACAAGATGAAGCAGTGCTGAATCCTCTCTTTGTAGGTAAACTGAGGCCACTGGCGACTAAGTGTCTCCCCGTGTGGACTGTGAAGCCATTTGGTCCTCCTCCATTTTTTGTGGAGTTTTTGCTGCTGCACTGTGAGTTTGGTATTTGTTTCACGAAATACTAGGAGCTAAACTGGGACACAGTGCTGGAGGGAGTTCTGTCACGTGTGGTGGGTCAGGGTCTGCAAGAGAATGCACCAACTAGGCTTCTATCTCTCACAGCTTTCCCCATTGCCCCCTTCTCCATATCAACCTGATTCTTAATTTTCCTCTGAAAACTCTCCATATAACAAGATGCCTTTACATATAAGGGTCTGCTGGCTGCACCATGTCAGTTACAAGCCATTTGGAATCCAATGGTAGATCCACAAGGCCCTTCCACGAATGTTTTATCAAACACCTCCCCACCACTGCTCTAGACCCACTACTCAGCAGGCTACAAACTACTGGCATCTCTGTTCTACACCATTTTCATGAAACTCAGTAAATCAAGGCACTGTCTGGTATAATCATGATCAGCAAAAGGACATCCAATGTTTCTCCAGTGCCACCTGGTAATAGGTATTTTAAAAATTTCATGGTATTTATCTAGCCATTTTTCAAGCATGAAGTTGGAGGCACTGTGGGTTTCAATTCATTCAGCAAACATTAAATGTTGAGGAAGCTCATTTCAATAAAATCTCTGGAGAACTCTCACAGGCAAGGCTTCCCAAAGAGTGGACAAAAGGTCACATTAGGCGAGGCCCAATGAGGTCTATAATGTGAGGTCCATGTGTGTTTTGACTCTCAACTATGGCTGCCATTTCTTTAAGGATAAAATCATGTGATATCCTTGCTGAGATTCCCAGGCCTCTGTGGAAATCCACCTGGGGCCTAGGTCTCAGTTTCCAAGAGCGACTTTCATGCATGGCCTCTTAAAATCCCAACAAAATTCATGGCAATGCTTCTCTGAGTTCAGTACCAAAACCCAGTCTCTAAGGGGAATCACACCACAGTTCAAGCCCACGTGGACACAGTCATTTATTCCAATGCCACACAAATGAGCAACATAAAAACCAAAACACTCCCACATAGCCCTCATCTTATTCCATATAGTCAATCATCTTAACATCTGGCTGGAGGTTTCCATGAGGGGCGCAGCCCAAGACAGTGTCCAAAATCAGCTGGTTTGCCCCTCATTCGCCTAAAGTCAGGGTGGGCTGCACACCGTTTCTTTGAACCAGGAGTGAACAAATAAACCTGCCGTTAATACTTCTGTATTTCTCCAATTTGAGGTCTACTGATTTTAGGTATCAATTCTTTAGGTGATTTAGAGTCAAGTGAAAACACAAGCACCTCTGCAGGGCTTTGAAGAACTCATTTGACCCAAATAATCCCTATTCTCATTTGATGGAGTGCAGCAACCTAACAGAGGAAGGCAAGAGACTTCATCAAAATGAATGATATTTTTTGCCATTGTGGTTTTGGAAGCTCACATGGGATCATTCTTAAGATCAATCAGGTGCTGAGAATCTAAGCCACAGCCACACACAGGTCCAAGAGCCTGATAAAGACACATCCCTTTCCAAAGCAATTAAGCTAAGAGCCACAGGTGAGGCCCATTCATTTCCATTTGAAAACTGTTTTCTTCAGGCTTCACAAAGGGGTGGCCTGAGGCAAAGACCTTCCAGACATTCAGTGCAACACAACAATAAGTAAGCAAAAAGCCCAAAGCAGTGTTTCTGCACTAAGACTTTCCTGGTCACTCTGATATCTGAGTTTTCTGAGATGCTCGCCATTCTCTTCAAATATCCAGTACATGGCCATGTCACAGAGTTTGGAGATGGTACATATTTTGGACACAAAACCCTGAGCCCATTCTGGAGAGTGGCCAGAATTCAGGAAGAAAACAACAACTTAGAAAGATAGCAGGTGTTGCCCATCGATAAGACAAGCTGCAGTCCATTCATATATTGGGCAGGATGAATTATAGGGAAGATTTATACTAGACAGGACACATCCATTAATGCATTCTCTTTTCTAATGTCTACAACAACGGACACAGTGGGATACACATAAACAGAAACACTCGCCTTGTCAAATGACTTACTAGAAACTGTCTGCTCCAAACCAAACAAACCGCCTTTTCGATCAATTCTCAGAACATGAGACAAAACAACAAACACACACCCACTCCCACAAAGGCACCTCCTTCCCCCAAGTAGGTCTGTGACTATCCGGAGTGTCCTCTGACTGGTGGGCCATACTATGTTCCCCCGAAATGGCCTGTCTTCTCTCAGATCTTGTTTCCTTGACCAACTCTGTGAAGATGTCAGGAAAAAGTGGTTAGCCACTACCTGTTTTCTCAGGAAAGGTCCATCTTCAGAGCTCTCCTGGCATTTGGCCATCCTCACATCATTAGGTACCAAGAAAACTGACTCTGTCCTTGGTAAATCCAAACAAGTGAGCCCACTGGGCCTGGGACTGGGACTGCCTCTGGGTGCCTGGCTTCTTGGATACCAAGTTCAGAGAGTTCCATCACCAAGGAAATGAGGTATGTCACATTCTTTGGAACTGAATGAGGTCACTGCCTTGGCAACCACTTTGTCCTAACAGTTGCTTCCAAGGGTTACATAAGATGGAGGTTTCCCCTACTTCCTGTGACACTTTCATAAGGTAGAATGTATATCAACCATTGGCACCCGGGAACAGCTCTCCACTCAGACCTGGATTGTTCCACCTTGTCTACAATAAGAAGAGAGAGGCAGATTCAGACACATCCCTTCATCCTGACCAGGTTGTTTGCCATGGAAGATGACTTTTGCTCTCTCAGGTGCTTCATACCTGCCTACAACTTCTCCAGGTATCATTTGTGCATGGACATTTGAGGTTCTCATCTGGTGGAAGATCCCCAACTTTCCTGTATTGTAAGAACCCCTCTGTCCCTGCTCTTCTGTAAAATGATTGAGGGAACAGTGTATACTTGGGGTTAAAAACAGGTTTGATTTGGTGACGAATGATTCTGTGCGATGAATAATGGGATTGAGAACCTGCAATATTTACAAGAATATAAAGGTGAAATATAAGTATGAAAAAAGAAATCTAGGTATGCTTTGAAGCCCAGAAGGGTTTTGCCCTTGATTGGGATACTTAGCTTTGAATTATGTTCTGCAAAGATGTCTCAGATAATTTGATATACAATGTCATAGGACCTTGTACATTGCATGATTGAATTTAGAAGAGAACATCAGGTCAAAAAGGGATATTCAGTAGGATTAGGAAGATAGTCGGTAGGTTTAGGAAGACGAGTGAGTATAGGATTTGGACCAAAAGTTCTTTAGCAATAGACTTTTGGTTATAGAGTGAATGTAAATGTCAGCACATATGAAGAGTCAGACACTATGTTGAACTGGGGAAAATATGTAGAAAAGCAGATATCAATGGAAACATTACGAAATCAGGCAAAGTATAAAGTGAGGGATAGAATTAGACATTTTCAACAGGGTTGAGTATCAATATATAAATTAGGAAAAAACAAATATGTAGTCACCAACAGGAGTGACAATTGACAGCATTAGGCAACATGGACATGGATGTTTTTAGAAATCCATGTTCACTTTCCATTTAGGCTTTGGTACAATCATAAGTGTGACCTTTCCATTTTTTGTCCAGAATATTACTGTGATAATGAGGTGACATGAGTATTTCTTTCACCATTTCTGGGAGCAATATATTGAAGATGTAAAATTAGAATCGGGGGTACAAATAGGTGTACCCTGTTTCTATGAACATAGAGAGAAACCACGAATAGACAATACTGTGAATAAATAATATAACTTTTTTGAACTTTAAATAATGAATTGAACTGATATCTGAAAAATAAAAGGAAATTGTATATTGATATACAATCATTCATTCCAACCAGATATATATCTAATGGAAATATTAGTGTTTTGGTTTATCATGAAGAGTGTGTGAGTTTTGCTTCAAAATGATTATGGAAATTCAAAGTAATGTGTTTGGAAAGAAGTCTCATGAAAAGACCAGTCAAGAAACCCTGACAATACATGTGTTCTGAAGCAAGAAGTGATTAATGTTGAAACAAATGCCTATTAATTTGTGAACTTGTGGATGAAATATATATCCTATGATGTGCAAAAACTGAAGAAACAATAATGTACCAGTGTCGAATACAAATGAATGACAAATTACATATCATGTCCCATAAGAGTCTACTTGAATTGATGTTAGACTGGGTCAGATACTGTAGAATAATTAGGATTTGTATGCACCCTTCACTGAAGTTAGTAGTCAGTACTAGGAAACAAATATGTATCTCAGGTGGATGAATATTTCTGATTATAATCTTGTGAAAAGTTGATTATAAGTCAACATACATGAACATGAATGAATTTAGAGAGTGTATACTAGACACATATATTTCATATTTGGAAAACTTTGGAGAGTATATCTATATCTATATCTATACACACACACACACACACACACACACACACACACAACACTCACAGACATTAAAAAGTACCAATATAAATGCCAAACGAAATTCATCAGTAAATATATATCATCCACAGATGCAAAAATATTTATGTTACTGAACATGAGTTTATGTATAATGTTGTTCTTCTAGGAAGCTCTCTTATAGGTTGAATTTTCATTTCCATCAGTATTTAGGAGGAGTGAACACTTCTCACAATTTGTATCTGTCAAGACATCCACCTTACAAAAATGTATGTGTGTTACCTGGTAGGATTCTATATATGCATATAAATATACATGTGTGAATAGGCTACAGAAATTGGAAACAAGTATTCACATATTTGTTAAGTTTAAAAACACATGGAGAATATTTCAATTAAAATTTGACTAGATGTATAACCCCTGCCTTATATAATGCAAATGTCAAGTCCAACTATAGAACATGTCTCCTCTGAAGTGCTTGTATTTCTATTGTGTTGGGTTAATTTTCCCCATTATATTAGGATGAATAGTCTGAGTCTACTAGGTATGGGTTAGTGTCAGGGATTCAGTACTTCGAATGACAAATTGGAAAATGAATCCAATGTGTATGTAAATATATGCTGCACAAATATCCTCCCGCTCTCATCCAAAACAATGCCTTGACATTACCTTCACCCCAAGTAAGACACAATTAGAGGAGAAGAGTTACACAATCAGTGAATACATATCTGTAATGGAAAATGCTCAGGAGTTCACAACCTTGGAGGTGGTTTAGGAGTTTCCAAAAGTAAGGGACATGGTAAACACTCCACAAACATGTAACTCTGCTGGCCTAAAAACTTTTTGAGAAACTGCCTCTGAGCTTCCGCACTTGAAATATATGTTGTTTTCATGAGATTTGGCTTCCTTTGTAGTGAGACCATCAAAGCTGGGTCTGCATCTATGTGACCTGGAGGACATGGTTTCTTATTTTCCAATGAACAAGATGAAGCAGTGCTGAATCCTCTCTTTATAGGTAAACTGAGGCCACTGGGGACTAATTGTCTCCCCGTCTCCCCATGTGGACTGTGAAGCCATTTGGTCCTCCTCCACTTTTTGTGGTGTTTAGGCTGCTGCACTGTGAGTTTGGTATTTGTTTCACGAAATACTAGCAGCTAAACTGGGACACAGTGCTGGAGGGAGTTCTGTCACGTGTGGTGGGTCAGGGTCTGCAAGAGAATGCACCAACTAGGCTTCTATCTCTCACAGCTTGCCCCATTGCCCCCTTGTCCATATCAACCTGATTCTTAATTTTCCTCGTAAAACTCTCCATATAACAAGATGCCTTTACATATAAGGGTCTGCTGGCAGCATCATGTCAGTTACCAGCCATTTGGAATCCAATGGTAGATGCACATGGTCCTACCACGGATGTTTTATCAAATGCCTCTCCACCACTGCTCTAGACCCACTACTCAGCAGGCTCCAAATTACTGGCATCTCTGTTCTACACCATTTTCATGAAACTCAGTAAATCAAGGCACTGTCTGGTATACTCATGATCAGCAACAGGACATCCAATATTTCTCCAGTGCCACCTGGTCGTAGGAATTTCAAAAATTTCATGGTATTTATATAGCCATTTTTCAAGCATGAAGTTGGAGGCACTGTGGGTTTCAATTCATTAGGCAAACATTAAATGGTTAGGAAGCTCATTTCAATGAAATCTCTGGAGAACTGTCACAGGCAAGGCTTCCCAAAGAATGGACAAAACGTCACATTAGGCCAGGCCCATTGAGGTCAACAATGTGAGGTCCATGTGTGTTTTGACTCTCAATTATGGCTGCCATTTCTTTAAGAATAAAATCATGTGATATCCTTGCTGAGATTCCCAGGCCTCAGTGGAAATCTACCCGGGGCCTAGGTCTCAGTTTCCAAGAGCGACTTTCATGCGTGGCCTCTTAAAATCCCAACAAAATTCATGGCAATGCTTCTCTGAGTTCAGTTCCAAAACCCAGTGTCTAAGGGGAATCACACCAGAGTTCATGCCCACGTGGACCCAATCATTTTTTCCAATGCCACACAAATGACCAACATTAAAACCAAAACACTCCCACATGGCCCTCACCTTATTCCATATAGTCAATCATCTTAACCTCTGGCTGGAGGTTTCCATGAGGGACGCAGCCCAAGACAGTGTCCAAAATCAGCTCGTTTGCCCCTAATTTGCCTAAAGTCAGGGTAGCCTGGACACCGTTGCTGTGAACCAGGAGTGAACAAATAAGCCTGCCGTTAATACTTCTGTGTTTCTCCAATTTGAAGCCTACTGATTTTAGGTATGGATTCTGTAGGTGATTTAGAGTCATGCGAAAACACAAGCACCTCTGCAGGGCTTTAAGAACTCATTTGATCCAAAGAATCCCTATTCTCATTTGTTGGAGTGCAGGAACCTAACAGAGGAAGGCAAGAGACTTCATCCACAATGAATGATATTTTTTTGCCATTTTGGTTTTGGAAGCTAACATGGGATCATTCTTAAGATCCATCAGGTGCTGAGAATCTAAGTCACAGCCACACACAGGTCCAAGAGGCTGATAAAGACACATCCCTTTCCAAAGCAATTAAACAAAGAGCCACAGGTGAGGCCCATTCATTTCCATTTGAAAACTGTTTTCTTCTGGCATCACAAAGGGGTGGCCTGAGGCAAAGACCTTCCTGACATTCAGTGCAACACAACAATAAGTAAGCAAAAGGCCCAAAGCAGGGTTTCTGCACTGAGACTTTCCTGGTCACACAGAAATCTGAGTTTTCTGAGATGCTCGCCATTCTCTTCAGCTATCCAGTACATGGCCATGTCACAGAGCTTGGAGGTGGTACATATTTTGGACACAAATCCCTGAGCCTATTCTGGAGAGTGGCCAGAATTCAGGAAGAAAACAACAACTTAGAAAGATTGCAGGTGTTGCACATCGATAAGACAAGCTGCAGTCCATTCATATGTTGGGCAGGATGAATTATGGGAAGATTTATACTAGACAGGACACACCCATTAATGCATTCTCTTTTCTAATGTCTACAACAACGGACACAGTGGGATACACATAAACAGAAACACTCGTCTTGTCAAATGACTTACTAGAAACTGTCTGCTCCAAACCAAACAAACCGCCTTTTCGATCAATTCTCAGAACATGAGACAAAACAACAAACACACACCCACTCCCACAAAGGCACCTCCTTCCCCCAAGTAGGTCTGTGACTATCCGGAGTGTCCTCTGACTGGTGGGCCATACTTTGTTCCCCCGAAATGGCCTGTCTTCTCTCAGATCTTGTTTCCTTGACCAACTCTGTGAAGATGTCAGGAAAATTGGTTAGCCACTACCTGTTTTCTCAGGAAAGGTCCATCTTCAGAGCTCTCCTGGCATTTGGCCATCCTCACATCATTAGGTACCAAGAAAACTGACTCTGTCCTTGGTAAATCCAAACAAGTGAGCCCACTGGGCCTGGGACTGGGACTGCCTCTGGGTGCCTGGCTTCTTGGATACCAAGTTCAGAGAGTTCCATCACCAAGGAAATGAGGTATGTCACATTCTTTGGAACTGAATGAGGTCACTGCCTTGGCAACCACTTTGTCCTAACAGTTGCTTCCAAGGGTTACATAAGATGGAGGTTTCCCCTACTTCCTGTGACACTTTCATAAGGTAGAATGTATATCAACCATTGGCACCCGGGAACAGCTCTCCACTCAGACCTGGATTGTTCCACCTTGTCTACAATAAGAAGAGAGAGGCAGATTCAGACACATCCCTTCATCCTGACCAGGTTGTTTGCCATGGAAGATGACTTTTGCTCTCTCAGGTGCTTCATACCTGCCTACAACTTCTCCAGGTATCATTTGTGCATGGACATTTGAGGTTCTCATCTGGTGGAAGATCCCCAACTTTCCTGTATTGTAAGAACCCCTCTGTCCCTGCTCTTCTGTAAAATGATTGAGGGAACAGTGTATACTTGGGGTTAAAAACAGGTTTGATTTGGTGACGAATGATTCTGTGCGATGAATAATGGGATTGAGAACCTGCAATATTTACAAGAATATAAAGGTGAAATATAAGTATGAAAAAAGAAATCTAGGTATGCTTTGAAGCCCAGAAGGGTTTTGCCCTTGATTGGGATACTTAGCTTTGAATTATGTTCTGCAAAGATGTCTCAGATAATTTGATATACAATGTCATAGGACCTTGTACATTGCATGATTGAATTTAGAAGAGAACATCAGGTCAAAAAGGGATATTCAGTAGGATTAGGAAGATAGTCGGTAGGTTTAGGAAGACGAGTGAGTATAGGATTTGGACCAAAAGTTCTTTAGCAATAGACTTTTGGTTATAGAGTGAATGTAAATGTCAGCACATATGAAGAGTCAGACACTATGTTGAACTGGGGAAAATATGTAGAAAAGCAGATATCAATGGAAACATTACGAAATCAGGCAAAGTATAAAGTGAGGGATAGAATTAGACATTTTCAACAGGGTTGAGTATCAATATATAAATTAGGAAAAAACAAATATGTAGTCACCAACAGGAGTGACAATTGACAGCATTAGGCAACATGGACATGGATGTTTTTAGAAATCCATGTTCACTTTCCATTTAGGCTTTGGTACAATCATAAGTGTGACCTTTCCATTTTTTGTCCAGAATATTACTGTGATAATGAGGTGACATGAGTATTTCTTTCACCATTTCTGGGAGCAATATATTGAAGATGTAAAATTAGAATCGGGGGTACAAATAGGTGTACCCTGTTTCTATGAACATAGAGAGAAACCACGAATAGACAATACTGTGAATAAATAATATAACTTTTTTGAACTTTAAATAATGAATTGAACTGATATCTGAAAAATAAAAGGAAATTGTATATTGATATACAATCATTCATTCCAACCAGATATATATCTAATGGAAATATTAGTGTTTTGGTTTATCATGAAGAGTGTGTGAGTTTTGCTTCAAAATGATTATGGAAATTCAAAGTAATGTGTTTGGAAAGAAGTCTCATGAAAAGACCAGTCAAGAAACCCTGACAATACATGTGTTCTGAAGCAAGAAGTGATTAATGTTGAAACAAATGCCTATTAATTTGTGAACTTGTGGATGAAATGTATATCCTATGATGTGCAAAAACTGAAGAAACAATAATGTACCAGTGTCGAATACAAATGAATGACAAATTACATATCATGTCCCATAAGAGTCTACTTGAATTGATGTTAGACTGGGTCAGATACTGTAGAATAATTAGGATTTGTATGCACCCTTCACTGAAGTTAGTAGTCAGTACTAGGAAACAAATATGTATCTCAGGTGGATGAATATTTCTGATTATAATCTTGTGAAAAGTTGATTATAAGTCAACATACATGAACATGAATGAATTTAGAGAGTGTATACTAGACACATATATTTCATATTTGGAAAACTTTGGAGAGTATATCTATATCTATATCTATACACACACACACACACACACACACACACACACACAACACTCACAGACATTAAAAAGTACCAATATAAATGCCAAACGAAATTCATCAGTAAATATATATCATCCACAGATGCAAAAATATTTATGTTACTGAACATGAGTTTATGTATAATGTTGTTCTTCTAGGAAGCTCTCTTATAGGTTGAATTTTCATTTCCATCAGTATTTAGGAGGAGTGAACACTTCTCACAATTTGTATCTGCCAAGACATCCACCTTACAAAAATGTACGTGTGATACCTGGTAGGATTCTATATATGCATATAAATATACATGTGTGAATAGGCTACAGAAATTGGAAACAAGTATTCACATATTTGTTAAGTTTAAAAACACATGGAGAATATTTCAATTAAAATTTGACTAGATGTATAACCCCTGCCTTATATAATGCAAATGTCAAGTCCAACTATAGAACATGTCTCCTCTGAAGTGCTTGTATTTGTATTGTGTTGGGTTAATTTTCCCCATTATATTAGGATGAATAGTCTGAGTCTACTAGGTATGGGTTAGTGTCAGGGATTCAGTACTTCGAATGACAAATTGGAAAATGAATCCAATGTGTATGTAAATATATGCTGCACAAATATACTCCCGCTCTCATCCAAAACAATGCCTTGACATTACCTTCACCCCAAGTAAGACACAATTAGAGGAGAAGAGTTACACAATCAGTGAATACATATCTGGAATGGAAAATGCTCAGGAGTTCACAACCTTGGAGGTGGTTTAGGAGTTTCCAAAAGTAAGGGACATGGTAAACACTCCACAAACATGTAACTCTGCTGGCCTAAAAACTTTTTGAGAAACTGCCTCTGAGCTTCCGCACTTGAAATATATGTTGTTTTCATGAGATTTGACTTCCTTTGTAGTGAGACCATCAAAGCTGGGTCTGCATCTATGTGACCTGGAGGACATGGTTTCTTATTTTCCAATGAACAAGATGAAGCAGTGCTGAATCCTCTCTTTATAGGTAAACTGAGGCCACTGGGGACTAATTGTCTCCCCGTCTCCCCATGTGGACTGTGAAGCCATTTGGTCCTCCTCCACTTTTTGTGGTGTTTAGGCTGCTGCACTGTGAGTTTGGTATTTGTTTCACGAAATACTAGCAGCTAAACTGGGACACAGTGCTGGAGGGAGTTCTGTCACGTGTGGTGGGTCAGGGTCTGCAAGAGAATGCACCAACTAGGCTTCTATCTCTCACAGCTTGCCCCATTGCCCCCTTGTCCATATCAACCTGATTCTTAATTTTCCTCGTAAAACTCTCCATATAACAAGATGCCTTTACATATAAGGGTCTGCTGGCAGCATCATGTCAGTTACCAGCCATTTGGAATCCAATGGTAGATGCACATGGTCCTACCACGGATGTTTTATCAAATGCCTCTCCACCACTGCTCTAGACCCACTACTCAGCAGGCTCCAAATTACTGGCATCTCTGTTCTACACCATTTTCATGAAACTCAGTAAATCAAGGCACTGTCTGGTATACTCATGATCAGCAACAGGACATCCAATATTTCTCCAGTGCCACCTGGTCGTAGGAATTTCAAAAATTTCATGGTATTTATATAGCCATTTTTCAAGCATGAAGTTGGAGGCACTGTGGGTTTCAATTCATTAGGCAAACATTAAATGGTTAGGAAGCTCATTTCAATGAAATCTCTGGAGAACTGTCACAGGCAAGGCTTCCCAAAGAATGGACAAAACGTCACATTAGGCCAGGCCCATTGAGGTCAACAATGTGAGGTCCATGTGTGTTTTGACTCTCAATTATGGCTGCCATTTCTTTAAGAATAAAATCATGTGATATCCTTGCTGAGATTCCCAGGCCTCAGTGGAAATCTACCCGGGGCCTAGGTCTCAGTTTCCAAGAGCGACTTTCATGCGTGGCCTCTTAAAATCCCAACAAAATTCATGGCAATGCTTCTCTGAGTTCAGTTCCAAAACCCAGTGTCTAAGGGGAATCACACCAGAGTTCATGCCCACGTGGACCCAATCATTTTTTCCAATGCCACACAAATGACCAACATTAAAACCAAAACACTCCCACATGGCCCTCACCTTATTCCATATAGTCAATCATCTTAACCTCTGGCTGGAGGTTTCCATGAGGGACGCAGCCCAAGACAGTGTCCAAAATCAGCTCGTTTGCCCCTAATTTGCCTAAAGTCAGGGTAGCCTGGACACCGTTGCTGTGAACCAGGAGTGAACAAATAAGCCTGCCGTTAATACTTCTGGGTTTCTCCAATTTGAAGCCTACTGATTTTAGGTATGGATTCTGTAGGTGATTTAGAGTCATGCGAAAACACAAGCACCTCTGCAGGGCTTTAAGAACTCATTTGATCCAAAGAATCCCTATTCTCATTTGTTGGAGTGCAGGAACCTAACAGAGGAAGGCAAGAGACTTCATCCACAATGAATGATATTTTTTTGCCATTTTGGTTTTGGAAGCTAACATGGGATCATTCTTAAGATCCATCAGGTGCTGAGAATCTAAGTCACAGCCACACACAGGTCCAAGAGGCTGATAAAGACACATCCCTTTCCAAAGCAATTAAACAAAGAGCCACAGGTGAGGCCCATTCATTTCCATTTGAAAACTGTTTTCTTCAGGCATCACAAAGGGGTGGCCTGAGGCAAAGACCTTCCTGACATTCAGTGCAACACAACAATAAGTAAGCAAAAGGCCCAAAGCAGGGTTTCTGCACTGAGACTTTCCTGGTCACACAGAAATCTGAGTTTTCTGAGATGCTCGCCATTCTCTTCAGCTATCCAGTACATGGCCATGTCACAGAGCTTGGAGGTGGTACATATTTTGGACACAAATCCCTGAGCCTATTCTGGAGAGTGGCCAGAATTCAGGAAGAAAACAACAACTTAGAAAGATTGCAGGTGTTGCACATCGATAAGACAAGCTGCAGTCCATTCATATGTTGGGCAGGATGAATTATGGGAAGATTTATACTAGACAGGACACATCCATTAATGCATTCTCTTTTCTAATGTCTACAACAACGGACACAGTGGGATACACATAAACGGAAACACTCGCCTTGTCAAATGACTTACTAGAAACTGTCTGCTCCAAACCAAACAAACCGCCTTTTCGATCAATTCTCAGAACATGAGACAAAACAACAAACACACACCCACTCCCACAAAGGCACCTCCTTCCCCCAAGTAGGTCTGTGACTATCCGGAGTGTCCTCTGACTGGTGGGCCATACTTTGTTCCCCCGAAATGGCCTGTCTTCTCTCAGATCTTGTTTCCTTGACCAACTCTGTGAAGATGTCAGGAAAAAGTGGTTAGCCACTACCTGTTTTCTCAGGAAAGGTCCATCTTCAGAGCTCTCCTGGCATTTGGCCATCCTCACATCATTAGGTACCAAGAAAACTGACTCTGTCCTTGGTAAATCCAAACAAGTGAGCCCACTGGGCCTGGGACTGGGACTGCCTCTGGGTGCCTGGCTTCTTGGATACCAAGTTCAGAGAGTTCCATCACCAAGGAAATGAGGTATGTCACATTCTTTGGAACTGAATGAGGTCACTGCCTTGGCAACCACTTTGTCCTAACAGTTGCTTCCAAGGGTTACATAAGATGGAGGTTCCCCTACTTCCTGTGACACTTTCATAAGGTAGAATGTATATCAACCATTGGCACCCGGGAACAGCTCTCCACTCAGGCCAGGATTGTTCCACCTTGTCTACAATAAGAAGAGTGAGGCAGATTCAGACACATCCCTTCATCCTGACCAGGTTGTTTGCCATGGAAGATGACTTTTGCTCTCTCAGGTGCTTCATACCTGCCTACAACTTCTCCATGTATCATTTGTGCATGGACATTTGAGGTTCTCATCTGGTGGAAGATCCCCAACTTTCCTGTATTGTAAGAACCCCTCTATCCCTGCTCTTCTGTAAAATGATTGAGGGAACAGTGTATACCTGGGGTTAAAAACAGGTTTGATTTGGTGATGAATGATTCTGTGCGATGAATAATGGGATTGGGAACCTGCAATATTTACAAGAATATAGAGGTGAAATATAAGTTTGAAAAAAGAAATCTAGGTATGCTTTGAAGCCCAGAAGGGTTTTGCCCTTGATTGGGATACTTAGCTTTGAATTATGTTCTGCAAAGATGTCTCAGATAATTTTATATACAATGGCCTAGGACCTTGTACATTGGATGATTGAATTTAGAGGAGAACATCCAGTCAAAAAGGGATATTCAGTAGGATTAGGAAGATAGTCGGTAGGTTTAGGAAGACGAGTGAGTATAGGATTTGGACCAAAAGTTCTTTAGCAATAGACTTTTGGTTATAGAGTGAATGTAAATATCAGCACATATGAAGAGTCAGACACTATGTTGAACAGGGGGAAATATGTAGAAAAGCAGATATCAATGGAAACATTACGAAATCAGGCAAAGTATAAAGTGAGGGATAGAATTAGACATTTTCAACAGGGTTGAGTTTCAATATATAAATTAGGAAAAAACAAATATGTAGTCACCTATAGGATTGACAATTGACAGCATTAGGAAACATGGACATGGATGTTTTTAGAAATCCATGTTCACTTTCCATTTAGGCTTTGGTACAATCATAAGTGTGACCTTTCCATTTTTTGTCCAGAATATTACTGTGATAATGAGTTGACATGAGTATTTCTTTCACCATTTCTGGGAGCAATATATTGAAGATGTAAAATTAGAATCGGGGGTACAAATAGGTGTACCCTGTTTCTATGAACATAGAGAAAAACCACGAATAGACCATACTGTGAATAAATAATATAACTTTTTTGAACTTTAAATAATGAATTGAACTGATATCTGAAAAATAAAAGGAAATTGTATATTGATATACAATCATTCATTCCAACCAGTTATATATCTAATAGAAATATTAGTGTTTTGGTTTATCATGAAGAGTGTGTGAGTTTTGCTTCAACATGATTATGGAAATTCAAAATAATGTGTTTGGAAAGAAGTCTCATGAAAAGACCAGTCAAGAAACCCTGACAATACATGTGTTCTGAAGCAAGAAGTGATTAATGTTGAAACAAATGCCTATTAATTTGTGAACCTGTGGATGAAATGTATATCCTATGATGTGCAAAAACTGAAGAAACAATAATGTACCAGTGTCGAATACAAATGAATGACAAATTACATATCATGTCCCATAGGAGTCTACTTGCATTGATGTTAGACTGGGTAAGATACTGTAGAATAATTAGGATTTGTATGCGTCCTTCACTGAAGTTAGTAGTCAGTACTAGAAAACAAATATGTATTTCAGGTGGATGAATATTTCAGATTATAATCTTGTGAAAAGTTGATTATAAGTCAACATACATGAACATGAATGAATTTAGAGAGTGTATACTAGACACATATATTTCATATTTGGAAAACTTTGGAGAGTATATCTATATCTATATCTATACACACACACACACACACACACACAGACACACACACAACACTCACAGACATTAAAAAGTACCAATATAAATGCCAATCGAAATTCATCAGTAAATATATATCATCCACAGATGCAAAAATATTTATGTTACTGAACATGAGTTTATGTATAATGTTTTTCTTCTAGGAAGCTCTCTTATAGGTTGAATTTTCATTTCCATCAGTATTTAGGAGGAGTGAACACTTCTCACAATTTGTATCTGCCAAGACATCCACCTTACAAAAATGTATGTGTGTTACCTGGTAGGATTCTATATATGCATATAAATATACATGTGTGAATAGGCTACAGAAATTGGAAACAAGTATTCACATATTTGTTAAGTTTAAAAACACATGGAGAATATTTCAATTAAAATTTGACTAGATGTATAACCCCTGCCTTATATAATGCAAATGTCAAGTCCAACTATAGAACATGTCTCCTCTGAAGTGCTTGTATTTCTATTGTGTTGGGTTAATTTTCCCCATTATATTAGGATGAATAGTCTGAGTCTACTAGGTATGGGTTAGTGTCAGGGATTCAGTACTTCGAATGACAAATTGGAAAATGAATCCAATGTGTATGTAAATATATGCTGCACAAATATCCTCCCGCTCTCATCCAAAACAATGCCTTGACATTACCTTCACCCCAAGTAAGACACAATTAGAGGAGAAGAGTTACACAATCAGTGAATACATATCTGGAATGGAAAATGCTCAGGAGTTCACAAACTTGGAGGTGGTTTAGGAGTTTCCAAAAGTAAGGGACATGGTAAACACTCCACAAACATGTAACTCTGCTGGCCTAAAAACTTTTTGAGAAACTGCCTCTGAGCTTCCGCACTTGAAATATATGTTGTTTTCATGAGATTTGGCTTCCTTTGTAGTGAGACCATCAAAGCTGGGTCTGCATCTATGTGACCTGGAGGACATGGTTTCTTATTTTCCAATGAACAAGATGAAGCAGTGCTGAATCCTCTCTTTATAGGTAAACTGAGGCCACTGGGGACTAATTGTCTCCCCGTCTCCCCATGTGGACTGTGAAGCCATTTGGTCCTCCTCCACTTTTTGTGGTGTTTAGGCTGCTGCACTGTGAGTTTGGTATTTGTTTCACGAAATACTAGCAGCTAAACTGGGACACAGTGCTGGAGGGAGTTCTGTCACGTGTGGTGGGTCAGGGTCTGCAAGAGAATGCACCAACTAGGCTTCTATCTCTCACAGCTTGCCCCATTGCCCCCTTGTCCATATCAACCTGATTCTTAATTTTCCTCGTAAAACTCTCCATATAACAAGATGCCTTTACATATAAGGGTCTGCTGGCAGCACCATGTCAGTTACAAGCCATTTGGAATCCAATGGTAGATGCACATGGTCCTACCACGGATGTTTTATCAAACGCCTCTCCACCACTGATCTAGACCCACTACTCAGCAGGCTCCAAATTACTGGCATCTCTGTTCTACACCATTTTCATGAAACTCAGTAAATCAAGGCACTGTCTGGTATACTCATGATCAGCAACAGGACATCCAATGTTTCTCCAGTGCCACCTGGTCATAGGAATTTCAAAAATTTCATGGTATTTATCTAGCCATTTTTCAAGCATGAACTTGGAGGCACTGTGGGTTTCAATTCATTAGGCAAACATTAAATGGTTAGGAAGCTCATTTCAATGAAATCTCTGGAGAACTGTCACAGGCAAGGCTTCCCAAAGAATGGACAAAACGTCAATTTAGGCCAGGCCCATTGAGGTCAACAATGTGAGGTCCATGTGTGTTTTGACTCTCAATTATGGCTGCCATTTCTTTAAGAATAAAATCATGTGATATCCTTGCTGAGATTCCCAGGCCTCAGTGTAAATCTACCCGGGGCCTAGGTCTCAGTTTCCAAGAGCGACTTTCATGCGTGGCCTCTTAAAATCCCAACAAAATTCATGGCAATGCTTCTCTGAGTTCAGTTCCAAAACCCAGTGTCTAAGGGGAATCACACCAGAGTTCAAGCCCACGTGGACCCAGTCATTTTTTCCAATGCCACACAAATGACCAACATTAAAACCAAAACACTCCCACATGGCCCTCACCTTATTCCATATAGTCAATCATCTTAACCTCTGGCTGGAGGTTTCCATGAGGGACGCAGCCCAAGACAGTGTCCAAAATCAGCTCGTTTGCCCCTAATTTGCCTAAAGTCAGGGTAGCCTGGACACCGTTGCTGTGAACCAGGAGTGAACAAATAAGCCTGCCGTTAATACTTCTGTGTTTCTCCAATTTGAGGCCTACTGATTTTAGGTATGGATTCTTTAGGTGATTTAGAGTCATGCGAAAACACAAGCACCTCTGCAGGGCTTTAAGAACTCATTTGATCCAAAGAATCCCTATTCTCATTTGTTGGAGTGCAGGAACCTAACAGAGGAAGGCAAGAGACTTCATCCACAATGAATGATATTTTTTTGCCATTTTGGTTTTGGAAGCTAACATGGGATCATTCTTAAGATCCATCAGGTGCTGAGAATCTAAGTCACAGCCACACACAGGTCCAAGAGGCTGATAAAGACACATCCCTTTCCAAAGCAATTAAACAAAGAGCCACAGGTGAGGCCCATTCATTTCCATTTGAAAACTGTTTTCTTCCAGCTTCACAAAGGGGTGGCCTGAGGCAAAGACCTTCCTGACATTCAGTGCAACACAACAATAAGTAAGCAAAAGGCCCAAAGCAGGGTTTCTGCACTGAGACTTTCCTGGTCACACAGAAATCTGAGTTTTCTGAGATGCTCGCCATTCTCTTCAGCTATCCAGTATATGGCCATGTCACAGAGCTTGGAGGTGGTACATATTTTGGACACAAATCCCTGAGCCTATTCTGGAGAGTGGCCAGAATTCAGGAAGAAAACAACAACTTAGAAAGATTGCAGGTGTTGCACATCGATAAGACAAGCTGCAGTCCATTCATATGTTGGGCAGGATGAATTATGGGAAGATTTATACTAGACAGGACACATCCATTAATGCATTCTCTTTTCTAATGTCTACAACAAAGGACACAGTGGGATACACATAAACAGAAACACTCGCCTTGTCAAATGACTTACTAGAAACTGTCTGCTCCAAACCAAACAAACCGCCTTTTCGATCAATTCTCAGAACATGAGACAAAACAACAAACACACACCCACTCCCACAAAGGCACCTCCTTCCCCCAAGTAGGTCTGTGACTATCCGGAGTGTCCTCTGACTGGTGGGCCATACTTTGTTCCCCCGAAATGGCCTGTCTTCTCTCAGATCTTGTTTCCTTGACCAACTCTGTGAAGATGTCAGGAAAAAGTGGTTAGCCACTACCTGTTTTCTCAGGAAAGGTCCATCTTCAGAGCTCTCCTGGCATTTGGCCATCCTCACATCATTAGGTACCAAGAAAACTGACTCTGTCCTTGGTAAATCCAAACAAGTGAGCCCACTGGGCCTGGGACTGGGACTGCCTCTGGGTGCCTGGCTTCTTGGATACCAAGTTCAGAGAGTTCCATCACCAAGGAAATGAGGTATGTCACATTCTTTGGAACTGAATGAGGTCACTGCCTTGGCAACCACTTTGTCCTAACAGTTGCTTCCAAGGGTTACATAAGATGGAGGTTCCCCTACTTCCTGTGACACTTTCATAAGGTAGAATGTATATCAACCATTGGCACCCGGGAACAGCTCTCCACTCAGGCCAGGATTGTTCCACCTTGTCTACAATAAGAAGAGTGAGGCAGATTCAGACACATCCCTTCATCCTGACCAGGTTGTTTGCCATGGAAGATGACTTTTGCTCTCTCAGGAGCTTCATACCTGCCTACAACTTCTCCATGTATCATTTGTGCATGGACATTTGAGGTTCTCATCTGGTGGAAGATCCCCAACTTTCCTGTATTGTAAGAACCCCTGTGTCCCTGCTCTTCTGTAAAATAATTGAGGGAACAGTGTATACCTGGGGTTAAAAACAGGTTTGATTTGGTGATGAATGATTCTGTGAGATGAATAATGGGATTGGGAACCTGCAATATTTACAAGAATATAGAGGTGAAATATAAGTTTGAAAAAAGAAATCTAGGTATGCTTTGAAGCCCAGAAGGGTTTTGTCCTTGATTGGGATACTTAGCTTTGAATTATGTTCTGCAAAGATGTCTCAGATAATTTGATATACAATGGCCTAGGACCTTGTACATTGGATGATTGAATTTAGAGGAGAACATCCAGTCAAAAAGGGATATTCAGTAGGATTAGGAAGATAGTTGGTAGGTTTAGGAAGACGAGTGAGTATAGGATTTGGACCAAAAGTTCTTTAGCAATAGACTTTTGGTTATAGAGTGAATGTAAATGTCCGCACATATGAAGAGTCAGACACTATGTTGAACTGGGGAAAATATGTAGAAAAGCAGATATCAATGGAAACATTACGAAATCAGGCAAAGTATAAAGTGAGGGATAGAATTAGACATTTTCAACAGGGTTGAGTTTCAATATATAAATTAGGAAAAAACAAATATGTAGTCACCAATAGGATTGACAATTGACAGCATTAGGCAACATGGACATGGATGTTTTTAGAAATCCATGTTCACTTTCCATTTAGGCTTTGGTACAATCATAAGTGTGACCTTTCCATTTTTTGTCCAGAATATTACTGTGATAATGAGTTGACATGAGTATTTCTTTCACCATTTCTGGGAGCAATATATTGAAGATGTAAAATTAGAATCGGGGGTACAAATAGGTGTACCCGGTTTCTATGAACATAGAGAAAAACCACGAATAGACCATACTGTGAATAAATAATATAACTTTTTTGAACTTTAAATAATGAATTGAACTGATATCTGAAAAATAAAAGGAAATTGTATATTGATATACAATCATTCATTCCAACCAGTTATATATCTAATGGAAATATTAGTGTTTTGGTTTATCAGGAAGAGTGTGTGAGTTTTGCTTCAAAATGATTATGGAAATTCAAAATAATGTGTTTGGAAAGAAGTCTCATGAAAAGACCAGTCAAGAAACCCTGACAATACATGTGTTCTGAAGCAAGAAGTGATTAATGTTGAAACAAATGCCTATTAATTTGTGAACCTGTGGATGAAATGTATATCCTATGATGTGCAAAAACTGAAGAAACAATAATGTACAAGTGTCGAATACAAATGAATGACAAATTACATATCATGTCCCATAGGAGTCTACTTGCATTGATGTTAGACTGGGTCAGATACTGTAGAATAATTAGGATTTGTATGCACCCTTCACTGAAGTTAGTAGTCAGTACTAGGAAACAAATATGTATTTCAGGTGGATGAATATTTCTGATTATAATCTTGTGAAAAGTTGATTATAAATCCACATACATGAACATGAATGAATTTAGAGAGTGTATACTAGACACATATATTTCATATTTGGAAAACTTTGGAGAGTATATCTATATCTATATCTATACACACACACACACACACACACACACACACACACACAACACTCACAGACATTAAAAAGTACCAATATAAATGCCAATCGAAATTCATCAGTAAATATATATCATCCACAGATGCAAAAATATTTATGTTACTGAACATGAATTTATGTATAATGTTGTTTTTCTAGGACGCTCTCTTATAGGTTGAATTTTAATTTCCAACAGCATTTAGGAGGAGTGAACACTTCTCACAATTTGTATCTGCCAAGACATCCACCTTACAAAAATGTACGTGTGATACCTGGTAGGATTCTATATATGCATATAAATATACATGTGTGAATAGGCTACAGAAATTGGAAACAAGTATTCACATATTTGTTAAGTTTAAAAACACATGGAGAATATTTCAATTAAAATTTGACTAGATGTATAACCCCTGCCTTATATAATGCAAATGTCAAGTCCAACTATAGAACATGTCTCCTCTGAAGTGCTTGTATTTCTATTGTGTTGGGTTAATTTTCCCCATTATATTAGGATGAATAGTCTGAGTCTACTAGGTATGGGTTAGTGTCAGGGATTCAGTACTTCGAATGACAAATTGGAAAATGAATCCAATGTGTATGTAAATATATGCTGCACAAATATCCTCCCGCTCTCATCCAAAACAATGCCTTGACATTACCTTCACCCCAAGTAAGACACAATTAGAGGAGAAGAGTTACACAATCAGTGAATACATATCTGTAATGGAAAATGCTCAGGAGTTCACAACCTTGGAGGTGGTTTAGGAGTTTCCAAAAGTAAGGGACATGGTAAACACTCCACAAACATGTAACTCTGCTGGCCTAAAAACTTTTTGAGAAACTGCCTCTGAGCTTCCGCACTTGAAATATATGTTGTTTTCATGAGATTTGGCTTCCTTTGTAGTGAGACCATCAAAGCTGGGTCTGCATCTATGTGACCTGGAGGACATGGTTTCTTATTTTCCAATGAACAAGATGAAGCAGTGCTGAATCCTCTCTTTATAGGTAAACTGAGGCCACTGGGGACTAAGTATCTCCCCGTCTCCCCATGTGGACTGTGAAGCCATTTGGTCCTCCTCCACTTTTTGTGGTGTTTAGGCTGCTGCACTGTGAGTTTGGTATTTGTTTCACGAAATACTAGCAGCTAAACTGGGACACAGTGCTGGAGGGAGTTCTGTCACGTGTGGTGGGTCAGGGTCTGCAAGAGAATGCACCAACTAGGCTTCTATCTCTCACAGCTTGCCCCATTGCCCCCTTGTCCATATCAACCTGATTCTTAATTTTCCTCTTAAAACTCTCCATATAACAAGATGCTTTTACATATAAGGGTCTGCAGGCAGCACCATGTCAGTTACAAGCCATTTGGAATCCAATGGTAGATGCACATGGTCCTACCACGGATGTTTTATCAAACGCCTCCCCACCACTGCTCTAGACACACTACTCAGCAGGCTCCAAATTACTGGCATCTCTGTTCTACACCATTTTCATGAAACTCAGTAAATCAAGGCACTGTCTGGTATACTCATGATCAGCAAGAGGACATCCAATGTTTCTCCAGTGCCACCTGGTCATAGGAATTTCAAAAATTTCATGGTATTTATCTAGCCATTAATCAAGCATGAAGTTGGAGGCACTGTGGGTTTCAATTCATTAGGCAAACATTAAATGGTTAGGAAGCTCATTTCAATGAAATCTCTGGAGAACTGTCACAAGCAAGGCTTCCCAAAGAATGGACAAAACGTCAATTTAGGCCAGGCCCATTGAGGTCAACAATGTGAGGTCCATGTGTGTTTTGACTCTCAATTATGGCTGCCATTTCTTTAAGAATAAAATCATGTGATATCCGTGCTGAGATTCCCAGGCCTCAGTGGAAATCTACCCGGGGCCTAGGTCTCAGTTTCCAAGAGCGACTTTCATGCGTGGCCTCTTAAAATCCCAACAAAATTCATGTCAATGCTTCTCTGAGTTCAGTTCCAAAACCCAGTGTCTAAGGGGTATCACACCAGAGTTCAAGCCCACGTGGACCCAGTCATTTTTTCCAATGCCACACAAATGACCAACATTAAAACCAAAACACTCCCACATGGCCCTCACCTTATTCCATATAGTCAATCATCTTAACCTCTGGCTGGAGGTTTCCATGAGGGACGCAGCCCAAGACAGTGTCCAAAATCAGCTCGTTTGCCCCTAATTTGCCTAAAGTCAGGGTAGCCTGGACACCGTTGCTGTGAACCAGGAGTGAACAAATAAGCCTGCAGTTAATACTTCTGTGTTTCTCCAATTTGAGGCCTACTGATTTTAGGTATGGATTCTTTAGGTGATTTAGAGTCATGCGAAACACAAGCACCTCTGCAGGGCTTTAAGAACTCATTTGATCCAAAGAATCCCTATTCTCATTTGTTGGAGTGCAAGAACCTAACAGAGGAAGGCAAGAGACTTCATCCACAATGAATGATATTTTTTTGCCATTTTGGTTTTGGAAGCTAACATGGGATCATTCTTAAGATCCATCAGGTGCTGAGAATCTAAGTCACAGCCACACACAGGTCCAAGAGGCTGACAAAGAGCCACAGGTGAGGCCCATTCATTTCCATTTGAAAACTGTTTTCTTCAGGCATCACAAAGGGATGGCCTGAGGCAAAGACCTTCCTGACATTCAGTGCAACACAACAATAAGTAAGCAAAAGGCCCAAAGCAGGGTTTCTGCACTGAGACTTTCCTGGTCACACAGAAATCTGAGTTTTCTGAGATGCTCGCCATTCTCTTCAGCTATCCAGTACATGGCCATGTCACAGAGCTTGGAGGTGGTACATATTTTGGACACAAATCCCTGAGCCTATTCTGGAGAGTGGCAAGAATTCAGGAAGAAAACAACAACTTAGAAAGATTGCAGGTGTTGCACATCGATAAGACAAGCTGCAGTCCATTCATATGTTGGGCAGGATGAATTATGGGAAGATTTATACTAGACAGGACACATCCATTAATGCATTCTCTTTTCTAATGTCTACAACAACGGACACAGTGGGATACACATGAACAGAAACACTCGTCTTGTCAAATGACTTACTAGAAACTGTCCGCTCCAAACCAAACAAACCGCCATTTCTATCTATTCTCAGAACCTGAGACAAAACAACAAACCCAAACCCACTCCCACAAGGCACCTCCTTCCCCCAAGTAGGTCTGTGACTATCTGGAGTGTCCTCTGACTGGTGGGCCATACTATGTTCCCCCGAAATGGCCTGTCTTCTCTCAGATCTTGTTT